>NW_013665900.1:599170-600302 GCF_000517525.1 Limulus polyphemus
GAACCAAATATAAATATCAGGGCAGAACAGGAGAGGGACCAGGATTTGAGGCCAATTATTGATTTTCTAAAAGCGAGTGTTGTGCGCTCTGCTTGGAAGAAGGTGTCTAGTCTAAGCCCTGTGACAAAGCACTATTGAGCACAATGGGACCAGTTAAAGCTTGAAGATGGTATTCTTGTACGGAGATGGGAAACTACAGATGGGAAAGTGACGAATTGGCAAACAGTTATACCGAGGAAATTACGGGAAGTTATGTTGCGTCAATCCCATGATAGTTTAACAGGAGGACATCTCGGAATTAGGAAGACATTGCGTCACCTACGACAAAGATTTTACTGGATAGGTATGAGGCGAGATGTGGAAGAATGGTACCGGACATGCAGTACATGTAGTGCAAAAAGGGGACCCAAGCATAAAGGACGCCCACATTATGAAGAGTTGCCTGAGAATGTGTCAGAGTTTGTGAAAGTGTTATCAGAAAGGATGGATGATATCCACCATCAAGTACGTTCAAACTTGAAAACGTCTGCTGATTCGATGAAGTTAACTTATGATAAGAGATCTACTGAAGTCTGCTTCGTACCAGGAGACAAGGTATGGTTGTATAATCCCAGGAAGACCAAAGGGAAGTCTCCTAAGTTGTCTTCTCCATGGGAAGGCCCATATGACATAGTGGATCGTCTCTCAGACGTGACTTTCCAGATAAAGTGTGGTCGGCAAGGTAAGCCAAAAGTGGTGCATGCCAACAGGCTTTGGCGTTATCACGGTCTAGGACATTTCAGTTGGGATGAAGTGGACAACAGAACAAATGACGCTGCTGAAGACGTGCCACATGAAGAAGCCACCGTCGAAGAAGAAATTCTACTCAGTTTTGAGAAGGGAAACAGTGAAGCTCTTGATGAAGTTACTACCACTGATGTGACTGTTACCGACGATAGGACATTTACTGATGAAGCAGATGAACCCCACATGAAGCAGAAGCCAACAAGACGGAGTCCAGTACGGAAGAAGATACGTCCCATAAAATTAAGAAACTTTATTGAATTGTAATTTTTTGATTGTAATTCTGTACATTTAATTAGGTTATTGTTAATTGTTATTGATTTATTGTATGTGGCTATTGTTTGGGACG
>NW_013665900.1:600958-609504 GCF_000517525.1 Limulus polyphemus
CCCAGGAAGACCAAAGGGAAGTCTCCTAAGTTGTCTTCTCCATGGGAAGGCCCATATGACATAGTGGATCGTCTCTCAGACGTGACTTTCCAGATAAAGTGTGGTCGGCAAGGTAAGCCAAAAGTGGTGCATGCCAACAGGCTTTGGCGTTATCACGGTCTAGGACATTTCAGTTGGGATGAAGTGGACAACAGAACAAATGACGCTGTTTGAGAAGGGAAACAGTGAAGCTCTTGATGAAGTTACTACCACTGATGTGACTGTTACCGACGATAGGACATTTACTGATGAAGCAGATGAACCCCACATGAAGCAGAAGCCAACAAGACGGAGACCAGTATGGAAGAAGATTCGTCCCGTAAAATTAAGAGACTTTGTTGAATTGTAATTTTGTGATTGTAATTCTGTACATTTAATTAAGTTATTGTTAATTGTTATTGGTTTATTGTATGTGGCTATTGTTTGGGACGAACAATACTAAGGAGGGGGCAGTGTTGCGTCAGCGAGGTCACGTGACTCGTTCTCTCGAACCTTCGGGAATTGTCAGGAGATTACTAGATATAGGGTAGTCTGGTAGGTAGCCATAAGAGGGTGACAACATGACGGAACAATGTGTGTGTAGACAGTGAGTAATTGATCTGCAGTCATAGAGTATTATTGAAGTTGAGTACGTTTGTTGTTATAGCGTTTGTTTTAGCGCGATTGTTGAAATTAAGTGCATCGTAAAGTTATATTCGGAAAGAATAAACCAGTTTTATTAAGTAAGGACTTGTGTCGCTAAAGTTTCGTCGGAAACGAATTTACGGAAAATCAATTAACGACTGGAGGCATAACAATATATTCTATTCTGCCTTAGCTGTAACTACTTATAAATGTGCTGATTAGAAATAAATTATGTTGAACATATTTTATTGTTCAGCAGACATTATAGCATGAAGGTTTTAAAACTACAACAGACAAATACATTGGATTTTTCAGTCAACTAAGTTTGTTAACACTACTTGGATTTTATTATAATACTGTTCTAAAATTTGTAATGCCAAGTGTTTTGTTAAATTTGACTCTAGAGTACATATAATTATTTCATAAAGAGTTTATCGGAGCCATTACGGAGAAAAATACATTGGGTAATTTCTTCAAAAGTCTTTATGAAGGCTTACTTAGTTATGTCCTCATTTCAAAGATGACATATTGAAAAGTTTTTTGCAAATTTACAGGTTATAAGAACAGTAAAAGAATTAAGTAAGGTTAGTATATTTTATCTGAATGTCTAACCAGATTTGTGACTTGAATTTAAGAACAGATTCAGTGATCAACTCTCTCAATAAAATAATAGAAGCCAGGATTTATTAGTAGTAGAAATGTTTGGCCTTGAGCCTTCTTCAGGTGCTTATACTAAACCAGCTACAACATAACAGCTCACTGAATCTTTATCTTGAATTGTCAAACTATACTCTATCAGGAAAGAACTAAATATATTAAAAGACAATTAATTATTAATGGCTTACCAGAGTAATAAACAGTATTAAAACTACTAATTAGTCTGATTAATGAAATCAAATTATTTTTTGCAGTCAAAATATGAACAAAAAATCAACCTTTATTTAAATTTGTCTAATTATTTACAGAAAAAAGGTGTAATTTCTTCCAATGCACAGTAGTATGAGTTTTTAGGTTGATAAAAAAAGTTTTAAATGTTTACAAAATTACTGCAGAAATTACTCCATTCATTATCTAGTTTTTGATATAAAATTAGGTAACTAAGACTAACTGGTTAACTTAATTTGTCATTCTGCAATCATTTTATGTCACGAGATAAAGACAAAGCTTGCATAACTTTTAAAAAAATATTTACAAAAGTATTAAAAAGCTCAATCTTAATAGAAAGATTTTCAAATTTTGTGAGTAAAACTACAAGACTGTATAAAACCTTTAACCTGTTCTGCGATGATCATTAGAAGCAATACTAATTCATCTTTTCAAAAATTATTTGTTGCGGCCATTTTCAACAGGAATATCTATCAAGGAACTGCTTTGATAAGCCCCACAACAAAAAAACGTGATTTTATATCTTATTATCTTAAACTTTGCTATGTGGTATGAGTTTTCATAAAAAATGCATTATACAAAATAGAAGAACATCATAGAGAAAATTAAGAATTCACAAGTATATAAATAAATAAGCAGGAATTTACAATACTGTAAAAACTTTTTCATTCAGAGCCAAAACTTAATTAACATATTCATTACTACAACTAAATAAAAATACACTCAATATTCACTCAGCTAATAAACAGTGTTATGCCTCTACCCACAGGAATTTCTAAACATCTTTCTATGAGACTATATTCCCTGCACTTTTCCAGTGAAGAAGAAAATCGCTCTGGTTTCTCTGGATAATAAGGGTCCCACAAGCAGTGGTATGTTGTCATTCGTTGGTCATACACAAGTCCTGTTCTGTTTTTTGAAACAAATATCATAGTTTATACATAATATTTCATTTCTATATACAGTGCCTTGTTAAAGTATTCACGGCCTACCAGTAATGTCATATTTTGATGAAATACAAATAATGTAAAAAATTTTTTCAATGAATTTGTTTTTATTCAAAACTCTAATGATCAAATTTAATGCTGTTATGGGTGAAGGAGGTTGAATGTCAGCAAAACCTGCAAAGGAATCCTAGAGGAAAACCTGCTTGAGTCAGTTAAAAATCTAAAACTGGATCAAAAATTCACATTTCAGCAGGACAGTGACCTGAAGCACAAGGACAAAGCTACACTTGAGTGGTTTCAAAAGAAGAAAGTGAATTTCCTGACTTGGATCCAATAGAAAATTTATGGCAAAACTTGAAGATTACAGTCCACGATCCCCAACGAACTTGTTAAATTGGAGCAATTTTGCCAGTTAGAATGGGCAAAAATTACACCATTCCATTGTGCAAAGCTGGTAGAGACCTATCCAAAAAGACTCACAGCAGTAATTGCTGCCCAAAGTGCTTCCACCAAGTATTGACTTAGGGGGCTGAATACTTATGTAATCAGCAAATTTCAATTTATATATTTTGCCTGTACTTTGCACCATTCATTTCCCCTCAATCTTGACAAACTTCCCAGTCCCTACTGATGAGAAGCATTCCCATAACATGATGCTGCCACCACCATGCTAAAAATTGGGATGGCATTGACTGGATGATGTGCTGTGTTGGGTTTGCAACAGATTTAATGCTTTGAATTTAGACCAAAAATCTCAATTTTTGTTTCATCTGACCACAAACCTACCACATGTCTGCAATATCATTTATATGTTTTGTCACAACTTCCATACAAGATTTAAGATGATTCTTTTTCAGTAATGGCTTCTTTCTTGTCATTCACCCATACAGGCCAGCTTTGTGTAGGGACCTCCCAGTCAATGTATGAACACTGATTCCCATCTTAGACATGGAACTTTGCAACTCTTTCAAAGTCACTGTTGCCTTCACAGTGGCATCCCTAACTAGTTTCCTGCTTGTCCAGCTGCTTAGTTTGGAAGGGTGTTCTGATCTGGGTAGTGACTGGATGGTGTGAAGCCCATTCCACTTCTTAATGATGGACTTCACCATACTCAAAGGGATAATCAGGGACTTTGAAATTTTCTTGCAACCTTTTCCTGATCTATGCTTCTCTACCACTTTATCCCTAACTTGTTTGGAAAACTCCTTGGTCTTCATGGTTAGTTTGTCATATCACTAAGTGAGTTGTGGCTTGAACAGATGCATATACTCTGAATTCAAGTAAACCACTTTGATTACACACAGACAGAGACCATTACACAAATACTGTGACCTTTCAAACTAACTTTTTGCACCTGAACTGATTTAGGATTGCTGTACCAAAGGGGTTGAATACATATGTAATTGTAAATATTCTAATTTTTTTAAAATCTAACTTACATAATATCAACTTTTTTTAGCTTTCTCAGATTGGAGTAGATTGTGTAAATTCTAAACATAAAGTCCTATTTAAAAGTTTCATGACTGCAAGCTCAGATGGCAATAAAATGTGGAAACCTTGCAGGGGTGAATACTTTTCTATGGCACTGTATAAAGCAAAACAAATAGTCAAAAAGCTACTCTATAAAGAAGTTTTAATTATTTCAGCAGTTTGAGGAAAAATCATGAAGAGTATGTGAAAGTAAATAAAACACATATTTTCAAAATCAAATGTTTACAGAAAAGCTTCCTTTTACTTTGTCCATCCTTCCTATTCACTATGAGATAGTATTTCAGAATCAGAGGCACTGAAATCTATGAAAGTGGCTGCCTATCAATGGTAGCATTGTTATTATTTATTTCAGGTAGTATCACTTTTTAAATACATAGTAGTACTTTTGTGAATACCTAATTTATAAGATTTTCTGATGGTTAAGATTTATGATTTAGAAGTTTGTTAGCTAGATGTTGTTAATTGAAAAATACATGATATAAAACTTCAAGCTTACAGAATGTTGGTATATTTTGTTAGAAAACCAACATTCAGTTTTGAATAATAGATATAGAACAAAGAAATTAGATACAGACATTTTTAAAACCAATCAACATAGTTGATTTTTTTAAATATTTCTGCATTAAAGACAGAATGAAAAATATCAAGAATAGCTGAACCAAATTTGGTGGTCTATTTTTCAATAATGATTATGAAATTTCACAATTATAACACTATCATACTTTACTTGTAAACTGTACACCATACAGCATATTAAACCACAACTATCCATTTTAGGTTTTGAACTGCTACAAAAAGTCAAAAATATAGAATCTTTTTTTTTCTTTTGATTCATTTTTGTTTACTCAAACAATACAAGAATATTTTTTTACCTTAATTTCTTTACTGGTTTCCCATCAGAAATAGTCTGAAACAAAAATAAGAATATGCATAAAATGAGAGAGAGAAATAAAACATTTATGTTAAGATAATCAGAATGAATGAATATCAATAATTTGAATGTACTACATCATACCAAGTCAACATATATAATCCCCAAATGATTCCAGCACAAAAACTAATTTTAATAAAGTGTTTACATTTTAATTAAGCTTCAAACAATGAATACTAATATAAACTTCACAACACAAAATCATGGCTTTTATAGTGAATACTAAATATCACAAGAATATTAACATATAACATATAATGTGAAGACAAAGGACCTCTTGGTCCATCTACACCATCCCATCAACTAAACTTTAAAAAAAAATAAAAGACTCAAAGCCAGCCCTTATCATTTAAATATTTATCAAGCCTTCCCTTTAATTCCCTTAAATTTACTGCAACCACCACATCTGAAGGCAAAAATACACCAAAAGCCAACCATTCTGTTAGTAAAATAAAATTGTTTTAGCTGAAAATGACTCCTACCCTGCCAAAATGTATGATTGTGTTCCTTAGTTGACAATCATCTTAATTTAACACAATTTTAACATATCCATTTTTGTAGTAATGGATGCCCCTGATGTAGATTGGCTAGGGTGTAACAGACCATAAATGGTAGTTCAACTCAACCAACACCTGGTGGCATTTGGAATTGTACACCAGGTCCATGATAGGAAGAGGGTCCTCTACTTTTCACCTCAAAAAACAAGTACTGACAGGGAAAGGGAGCTTCTGTACCAAGAACCCACCTCCACATGTGCGCACCTCCAACACAACCAACACCATATTCACTAGGAGCCAACATCTGGCACATGGTAGGAAGGTGGAGAGCCCGGGTGGGTGTTCCTCTCTGGTCCAATACCTAGCAGCATTGGGAATTTTTCTTCCAGTCCACTGTAGGAGGTGAGTACCCAGTCTTACACATGCAGGAATTCATGTGTCTTGTCCAGATACAGCCAACACTAGATCCACTGGAAACCGAAATTCAGTGGATGGTAGGAAAAGGGACCACTGTTTGGGATTGCATCTCCAGTCAACAACCTGGCACCATTGGTAATTTATCCAGGCCCATGGATGGTAGGAAGGAAGGTGCCTCAGCAGGATGAACAAACTGCATTATATGGCAGAGTGATACATCCGACACCTGGTGGTGTCTGGAATTATACATCAGGTATGCAGTAGGAAGGGCATCATATCATATACACCAGAAGAATGCCACTGTCCTACTCTTAACTGAGTGGTATTGTGCACACTCAGGAGGACAGGCCTCCACAGTCCACCACCCCAGTGGCTAGGAACTGGTAAGTGGCAAGGACTCCCATGCACCTCTAGAAAAAGGAAAAAAAAGTGTTGGAGTGTCCAGGGGACTCAAGCACCAGAGACAGTGCAATGGGTGACCATGATACCTGGTTTTGAAAAGCACAGCAACCATGTCGATGGTGGTTCTGCAAAACACCCCATCTCAATGGTGTGTGTAACATAACCTTGTGATGTGTTATGATATTGTATTTTGATACATTTAGGACATATTGATGGAGTTAATTAACCAACATCTGGCAGCATCAGGAATTTCACATCAGGTCTACAGTAGGAAGAGCCTCAACGTCACAGTCATTTAGCATGGTATATGATCACAAGTCATACAGTGCAGATATAAGACTAAGCATACCTGGTCAGGCAACACTTGTCACAGAGTAGGATTCAAATATGCAATAAATGCCCCTGCAAAGAAAAAGAAAATGAACAGAGTACCTACCACACACAGATAAACAGTTATATTGCTGATGATGTCTCCCAAGGGAAGATGGAAATGTGCAGCCAGGGACAAGTTAAGGTGATGGATCTAAAGGGAAGAAAATATGAAAAAGGCAACAGTCATCAGGGGAAAAGGAAGAAAAACGCTATGCAAATTAACAGGTGAATTCAACCCAGAAGGGAAATAGAAAAAAGGTCACAGGAGAGGCGAGGATTTCATTGAAGAAACAAATGGACTCAGAAACCATGGAAGGTACAAGTACAATGTGTCGCATATCATCAAAGAGCCCTTACTGGGCAAAGGAGGCGGGTGGGATCAGAACAGTCATAATGATGGGAAAAAAGGGAAGGGGAAAGTGTGAAGGTAGAAGTACCCTCTCAAGCAGCCAAAGTCTTGGGCATAATTAGGAAAGAGGATAGCATAGGAACTAAGAAAACAAAAATGCTGTGAACATCCAACATGAACACACCAGAAGAACAACGTTTGCATTCCAACAAGAGCAGGAAAAGGGACTACAAAAAAAAGTGATTTAAAGTAAATGAAGACAAAAGGTCCAATATAGGATGGGGGAAAAACATGGAGAACCACATTGAGGTACTAATCCAGAATGGAAGCAAGGCAGGGAAGACAGGAAAAAAAAAAGAATGAAACAACATGAATAAGACTGGCAACTAGAAAACCCACCCTACAGCTAACAACAGATGGAAACCAAAAGGCCCCATTCAAAACGCCAAGGTAAAAAGGATGGTATATGAGGAACCATAGGATGAGAAGGACTCTAAGCTCTGAGGACAGACCAAAAGTGGTATGTATACTACGTATGTAAGTCAACTGGCAAGGAAGAAGAAAGAACAGGACAGAAAACAAAGGAAGCTACATGCACAAATCTGGACTAGACAAAGCCAAGTGTGAATACGAATTGCAGGTACAGATGGATGACACATGTCAGAGTATGGCTAACAGATTAGTGTCAGAGAAAACGGACAAGAAAGTGAGGCAACACCAAAAACAGGTGCAGCAGTGTAAATCATATCATGAACCAGTCCATACGTAACCAGAAGCATAATACTACGGTCCAGAGCCGTCACTTCATAGGTTAAAAATCATGGTTCCAACCAATTTGACATGGTCGGTAGTTCTGCTACAGCAGTTGTAGTTATGACCACTTGAAACTGCAAGTGCATAATTGAAAGAGGATAGAAGATAAATAAAATAATTCGTAGCTCTCCATAAAAGAGAAAGAAAATGGTAAAGAACGATGTAATTAAAGTATAAAAATTAAGAATGTAAAAACTTGTGGAAAAGTGAATCAAACCACGAGCGAAAACATGTCAATCGAGAAGCAGTTAACAGATGCAAGATTAGAGAGGGCACTAGTTATTAGAGGGGTAGTATTGCACTCCTATTGGTGTAGGGTTGCTGCATAATCATTTGCATGTTAGTATGCAGAAATAAGTGGGAGTATCAAGGCTAGCAGTGAGCGAAAATTGCACTGATAGAGGGCACTATAAGTCAAGATAGCATTTTATGAGCTGGAGGTAAGATATCGTATCAGAATTTAAAATTATGCATAACTTTAAAGTATAGACTATTATGCCAAATTAAATTAAAAGCCTTCTCAAAATCTATATTAAGAAAACTTGCTTATTATCAAAATCCACTGATAATTAACACTAAGTCTACAAGATTACAAGTAGTTAACAACTTTTTCTAAACACTGATATTGATTTAATAAATTGTAAATTTCCACATAATACATACATACTTCAACAAATTATTAATAACACAGGCTTATGAATTTAAACTTCATAAAAGTTGTTTTGGTTTTAATAACAGATTTTCCATAATTCAGCTATATAGATTTCAGAAATAATATT
>NW_013665900.1:609741-617132 GCF_000517525.1 Limulus polyphemus
GTCAAAGTACATGCACAAACAAATACTATCCAGAAATGACACATCATGACGGCCTGTTAACCATTTATATACTAGCAGTGTGTTTCTCATTGGTTCTAGAACAATCAATAAGACTCTCACATTGCAATTGGTCTAGATAAATCTATATCCAGTGGTTGTCAACATTTTAAGCATAACAAAATGTGACCCAATTTCAATGAAAATGATTCACTTATGTAAAAGTATATATGACATTTTGTGAAAAAGCTGTATGTGATGGAGGAAAATGGATATCATTTTTGGATTCAGCGTCCAGGAATTACTGTAGAATATGTTGAAATTTAAAGACAATAAAACCATCTAATATTTTCCTAAAGAAACTAATCTAACTAATCTACATCTATATATAATAGTAAGAAAGGGTGATACTAGTTAGTAAACATTTGTCATAAGATATGTTTGGTCAATTTTAAGAATGATATACTGTGTGTTATCATATTGGAATTTACGGTGAAAATAAGCTGAGCAATTCTATGTAATTTAAGAATACATTGTGTATTACTCTAAAATGATTAAACAAGGTATAATCATCTCCCAGTGGCTCAATGGTAAGTCTGAAGGCTTATGATGCTAAAAAAGCTAGGTTTCATTTATTACCCATAGTGGGCACAGCACAGACACCCCTTTGTGTAGCTTTGTGCTTAACTGCAAACAAACGGAGTACAATCAAGACTCAGATATAACTGATCAACTAATCTGAAGAAATGGTTGGAAAATTAATTTGTTTAGAATAAAATTCATTAAATCACATAACAGTGAGTTGAAAGCAAAATATTTTTTATCTTGTAATTGTTATTCTGAAAACTGTAGAATAGACCAAACCTGTCACCTATACTTCAAACAGCTTACTGAACTATTGTACAAGTTAATTTCTCTCAATTCTGAATATGTGGTCAGGACTTGTATTCACACTTACACTCTCATACATATCGAACCTAATTACATATCCATTATAATAAATTCTAGCTACAAAAATATGGTTCTAATTAACATTGTTTCAGAATATGTGAGTGCATTATTTTAAATTTTTCTTTTGATTTTCTTGCTAGAAGCAAACCACAACTCATAACTAGAATTATTGAGCTAAATAATTTTCTCCCTATGGTTTCATAAAGAGATGTTACATACTGTATGTAATACAGTTCCCACTACTTATAATACAAAATGTAAATAAGTTACTTAAAAAAAAAGAGTTGAAGAAAGAGCAAAATATATTCAAAGTATTTGCAATTTTTTTTATAAACAATCTGAGAAGAGGTAATTCAAATCTAGACGGTTATTTACTACTACTACATAAGGTTTTAAATACAGCATAAACCAGGGACTAAATGTATATGCAACAAGGAGAAAGCAGCTAAAGAGTGAAACTTCAGTAGCATCAAGACTGAAACATTGACAAACTAAATATAACAAACCTACAATCAAAACAAAATTATGAAAAACAAAAGAACTAAATCCTGAATAGCATATCTTGCCTCATCAGTCACAAATATAATAATGAAGGTATACTTGAAACAGGTTTTACCAGATTGCAGAAATCATCTCTTGCAAAGCTCCCAGATGGTCTTGGTATTTTTTCTGTAGTCATTTCTTCAAAATACCTGATCAGATTTTTCTGCATAGTATTAGTAAAAACCAGTTAGAAACAGAAATATACAGTGGCTTATTTCTTAAGGTCTAAACATTTCTGAGAAATTCTGAACATGCAACAAAGTTTTAGTTAAACAGAAATAAACCTTGACAAAAATAAGTACACTTAAAACACAAATAAAAGTATGCTACTAAAAATCTGATTCAGATCATGAGAAGTAATAAACATTACCATTGTATGTTTTAAATTTATGTAAAGAACTTTTAAGATTTATAGATGTATGTATGTATAGTTAAGTAATAAGAAAGAGCAGAGATGTTTTTCAGAAGTTATAAAAATATAGGTTTTACAGAATGTATTATCAAAACGCTATAATAAATACACACACATATTATAGATGGCAACTAAAATTTTAGTTTTGATATAATTTAGATTGGTCAGAAAAAACAGTCAAAAAAAGGTTCAATACTCTGCTTTTGCTGCTTAAGTTTTATGTATTATTACCTCATGAGATAAGTTTCAAAGTACAAAAATATACACCAAAATCATAAAACTTGCAATATTCAATAAAGGATAGCAGAAAATTGACAGTTATATATAATCTGTGAAGGTTCCTAAAAAATCTTCATTTGGATTTGGTATCTGATTTTATTCACACTAAACATGAGCAAAGACCTAGTAACGTATGTTAAGATACTTCGTATTATGACTGTAAATACAAACTGACATGCTCCAGTTCATATTTAAAGTTAACATATATTTCCGATATATACTTACCTTTCACACAGAAAGCTATCTTCCCTGTGCATCTGCTTTAGAGACTTGCTTGCCACTAGCCTGTATGCAACTCCCACCCACACTCACAAGATCTCCCGTGATTTGCACTACTGCACAATGTCTTTATTATGCAGCAAAAGCCCTCCACCAAAAGGAGATCGAAACAGCCTCCCTGTGCACTAGCTCCCTCTATGCTTTTGCACTCATGATCTTCATTCTGTGATGACGCAAGGAATACTAAGATGTACCAGAAGTGGGAACAAATAGTGGGAAGTGTGTGAGAGGTTAGTATCTATCGATAATACATTTTCAGGTACGGACAATACTCCGAGACAATACTCACCTCTCACACAGAAAGCTAGAATCCCTCCTTAATACGGTGAAGGGACCGGTGTGAAAGTTACCTAAACGAGCTCCTTTCAGAAAGCACCCGAAAGAAACCCTTGGAGTTTGATATCGAATGGCAGGAGCTCTACAAAGGCACACTCATGGGAGACTGCATCACAACTCTTTGGCCAGACTGGAAGGGGGTAAGAGGCAAACAAATCCCATGTATTGCAGGTATGGGCAGAATAAGAACATGGCCATCCAAGTACTTGCACACAAGAGGTCAGAGAACCAATATGTGTAGCATGGTTGGGTTGCATTCAGACTGTACGTAGTGCTCACAACTCTACTGTCAGACTTAGTGGACCAACACCAACTGCAGGAGGAGTGCACAGAATACATGAATTGATGTGTCTTGCCATAACTCTACTGTCAGACTTTTGGACTGATATCAGCTGCAAGAAGAGAGTGTGTGTGCAGGAGGAAGGCACAATTAGTCAGTAAGTGCACACCTCAACTCAACTGAACAGGAGATGATTGCAGGTAGTCAACTCCAATCCAAAACCAGGTGGCATTAGGTATGTGTCTTCTGGCCTGCGGTATGAGGAGGATCCCAACCATCTTTACCCCATGACCCCCTGCAGTAGTTCCATTTCCGTCATGCGGAACCTAAGACCATTGTGCCATATAGTGTCGAAAGCTTTCTCGACATCGAGAATCCAGTATGCCATCTTTTCCTGGTGCTTTGTTTTTTGGTAGCTTTTATAGCTAATTTTACCTCCGTTTCTGTAACTGTTTTGGTGAGTGGATAAGTAATTGTGTTTTCTGTTTCATCAATAGTTATTATTGTGTTTTGTATGTTAACAGGGAATTCTGGTGTATACATGGTTTTGTTTAGTTTAATGTGGTTATTAACTTTCTCGAAGAAGTGTGCATTCATATCTGGTTCCTGGTGTGTTTTAAATGTGTTTTGTAGGTGTACTTTAAATACCTCAGCATTTTCAGTGTTTCTGTATGGTGTCTTATTTTGTTTCTAAAGGTGGGTAGTTACTGTTTGGGTTTCATGTGTTGGTAAATCGTTTGAAGTGGGTCCAGAACTGTTTTGTCGTTTAGCTGTGAGCAGAAATTATCCCAGCTATCTTGTTTTCGTTGTCGGACTTCATTTCTTATTTTGTTTCTTAATGTATTTATTTGTGTGTTTTAAATTTAAGTGCGAGATTTCTGGTTTGTATGAATTGTCTGCTTAGTTTCCTTCTGTCTTTTATCATTTCTATAATTTGTGTGTGAAGTTGCTATGTTTGTGTTGTTATTGGTTGTTTATGTTTGGGTATAGTTTGTTTGCAATGCCAAATAACTCAAAATCAAATATACCACTCGCCTAAGGTATGTTTGTTTTTAGTTAAGCACAAAGCTACACAAAGGGCTATCTGTACTCTGGCCACCACGGGTATCAAAACCCGGTTTCTAGCGTTGTAAGTCCGCAGACATACCGCTGTGCCACTGGGGATGGCAAACAGTCTTTTCAGTTTATCAAAACTAAATACTTTTGAACGTAACAATTGAACAGTTTCTTTTTTTTTATGTGAACAAAATAGGCGACAAACATACGGCTGTGCTACTGGGGAGCTGGAAACAAGGACATTACCAGTTGGTTAGAGATCCTACTAAGAACAATGATATTTTATATTCATCGTTAACTTCTAATATAGAAATGGTTGATAGGATGGAGATTGGGAAACTTCCGGATGCGAGTGATCATTGTTCAATTAAATTTGATGTTTTGCTACATACGGAGAAATGGATTAATGACATTTTTTAAAATTCTTTTAAAGCAAATTTTGAAGGGATGAAAGAAAAGAATTATCTGCTGTCATTTTGGCAAATGAATTAAGTTGTGATACTGATGAAATGTGTGAAAAACGTTTGAATAACATTTTAAACATTCAAAAGAGGCATGTTCTTTATGTAAAAAAAAAGGGTGGCTGTAATTAACAAATTAGGTTGATTCACAAAGGGCACAAGGAATAAAAATAAAGCATTATAAATATAAAAAGTTCAAACTGACTTCAATGATAGGAGATTTGGATTATTATAGAAGATCAGCATAGTTGGTCAAAATGGAAATTACGAAGTCAAAATAACAATATGGAAAACAGTTAGCTGAAAATGTAAAAAGTAATAATAGAAATTTCGTTAAATGATAGAGTGGGAGTAGGCAAGGCCTTTGATGGATGGCACAAGAAGGCTACAGTGGCACCAGTTAGAGACGGGAGACTGGGGTGGAGCCACCACACCTTAGTCTTTTTTTTTCTTTCTTTGAGAAATGTAAGACGTGTGGTTAACGAGCAATATTTATGGGAAATTAAATATTAATATATATACAATGTACAAAGTCGAAATTTCCGTGGTTTTTGTTGTTGTTCCTCATATCACTCTGGCTCTTACGTAGTAATTACAGTTAATGTGTGAACTCCTAAACGTGATATGCCATCAACAGTTCATGTATTTTGTAGAAATTATGGTTCAATTTGGCTGAAATGGCGCCATTGAAAGACTAATATATAATGCTAATGGGATGGTTGATTGAATAAATCCTACTTTCTCTCCATTTTTAGTAGCAAACATTTATGCACTATATCCATACTGAATAGTTGCTAGATGGAAACAAGATGACCAATTTACTTCTGCGCTCGTTAAGAGAACATGAAGAAGTTTAAATAATGATAAAGATCCTGAGCCAGATATTATCTACCCAAGAGTTTTTAAAGAGGCTAAAGATTGGGTATGTGACCAACTTGCTACTATTTTTCCAAGTTTCTGAATAGTGGGTAGGTGCCAGAAGATTGGAAGTTGGCTAATAATAATCCTCTTTTCAAGGGGGTGGTAAAATTGCCCTAGTAATTATAGGCTTATTAATCTTACATAAGTGGTAAAAAAAGGTTCTCGAAACTCTGATAAAAATGCTTTGCAAAGTCACTTAACAAAGTTTGAAATTTTATTGAATAATCAACATGGTTTCACTGAAAGAAAATCTTGCCTTACTAATCTTTTGACATTCTTTGAAGATGTTATTACTTATGCAGATAGGGGTATGGATGTGAATTTGGAGTATCTGTATTTTCAGAAAGCATTTGACACACACATAGAAGTCTTGTTATAAAGTTACCTTTGTAGATGTGTGGGATAGGTTGGTTCATTGGATAGAAAACTGACTAGATGAAAGAAAGTAGAGGTTGTTACAGATGGAATTCATTCAGTCAAACTGGATTAGAGTCACGAGCTGGGTATGTCAGGGCTCAGCGTTAAGATTTTGGCTTTTTTGATTTACATCAATAACATAGATGAAGGAATGATCAATAGATAATTTAAATTTACTGATGGTATTAAAGTTTTGGGCGTTGCTGGTTGTGAGAAAAATGCTGCTGCTTTACAAAAGGATTATTTGGTTAGTTGGATGAATAGATGGCAGATATGGCTTTTAATTATAATAACTGCAAAATAATGCATGTGAGATATCAAAATTTGAATTATGTTAGTTTGTAGCACAAAGCTACACAATGGGTTATCTGTGCTCTACCCACCATTTCTATAACATTCCGTAATAGTTAAACGAACCTTTTTAATCAACATGTATATTATGTATTCAACGTAAACACCATTGTCGGCCTAACAACAATATCAGGTGGTAGTTTTGTTGCTGAACGACGATGCATATTGTTGAGCATTACCAAAAAAAAGTGGGGGGGGGGTGTGACCAAAGGACATACATTGACTTTTATAAATTGTTACGACAGCGGAAGTCACGTGACTCTGGTAACACTTAACGAGTTCTAGAAAGATCGGGGAAAATCACGAATAATCCAGTATTTGCTAGGCGCCCTCTATTCTTGTATAGAAGTGCGCCAGATAAAGCGAAATAATTAATCGGAATTAGAGATTGAAGATATAGATGGACAATTGAGTCAAGCGTGGTAGGAAGTAAAGTGCGTGAATCGTTCGTTGAGAATTATAGCGTGTGTTTAAGTGTGGAAATTAAGTTTATTGCAAAGTTGTATTGAGAAAGAATATACTAGTTTTATTTAAGAAAGGACTTGTATCGCTGAAGTTTCTCGGAAAGAATTTCTACGGGAAATTAACAAACGAACAGAGACGTAACAAATTGGCGTCAGAGAGTGGGACGGAAAATAAAATAAAAAAAAGAAGACGAAGATGGAAACGAGAGGTGGCAAATCAAACTACAGCTTAGCAGATTTGATGGCAGCAATACAAGAACAGCAAAAGAAACAAGAAGAGAGATTACAGCAGTTGTTGGAGGAAAAGAAAAGAAACAAGAAGAACGAGAAAATAAACAAAAAGAACGAAAAAAGAAACAAGAAGAGAGATTACAGCAGTTCTTGGAGGAAAAAAGAAAAGAAACAAGAAGAGAGGCAACAGCAGTGGCAAGAAAACCTGCAACAGTGGCAGCTAGAACAGCAAAATAAACAAGAGAGATTACAGCAGTTGTTGGAGGAAAAAGAAAAGAAACAAGAAGAACGAGAAAAGAAACAAGAAGAGAGACTACAGCAGTAGTTGGAGGAGAAAGAAAATAGTACAAGAAGAGAGACTACAGCAGTGGGTGGAGGAGAAAGAAAATAAACAAGAAGAAAGTCTCCAACAA
>NW_013665900.1:617639-642652 GCF_000517525.1 Limulus polyphemus
TTAAGAAAGGACTTGTGTCGTTAAAGTTTTACGGAAAATTAACTAAGCAACAGAGAAATAAACCAGTTTTATTTAAGAAAGGACTTGTGTCGTTAAAGTTTTACGGAAAATTAACTAAGCAACAGAGACGTAACACTAGTTTTATTTAAGAAAGGACTTGTATCACTGAAGTTTCTCGGGAAGAATTTCTACGGGAAATTAACAAACGAACAGAGACGTAACAATATATTAGATAAGTACATAATTATATTTTACGGTAAAATTTGAATTAGAGAATAGTAAATATATTGCTTTTTCACAACTTGCAAATAAGGATTTTGGGTAGAATCTGTGATGTTCGGACTTTGCTGCATGTAATTTTATTCCAGTAATATAATCAGTAAACAGATGACCTTGATCAATGTACACGACGGTTACAAAAATAATCCGCAAACTTTGTCCTCGTGCTGTGCGAGTGTTGTTGCTTGTTTTTTTCTTTCTTTTTTTAAGCCAATGCTTGCACTACTTTATAATATATGTGATAATCAGCACAGAAATATGCAACCTGCTTTGTGCTTCACTGGCAGTTTGTGTCTACGATTTTAAGCCATTTATGTTGTGTGCTATATACTTTTATTTCAGATTCGGGAGCAACTGCATGTATCTGTTTATATTTGTGCTTTCGATATAAGCGTTTGGCATATCGTGACATGATGTTAGTGATAAAATTAAATGTCAGAAAATGACATAGTTACATTTGAAAAAGAAAAGTAGCCCACAGAAATCATAAATTTGTGGCTTGAGATATGTTATATTTTTTCTAGTTTAAATTTGCAACTAACTAATTGACTAAAGCAACAACAGAAAAGTTCATGTTCAATATTATGTTTTTTGTGTATATTTATATCTTATGCAATGCCCCCAGTGGCACAGCGGTATGTCTGCGGACTTACAATGCTAGAAACCGGGTTTCCATACCCGTGGTGAGCAGAGCACAGATAGCCCTTGTAGGTAGCTTTGTGCATAATTAAACAAACAAACATCTTATGCAAATAATTCAGCATACTTGATTCTTAATGAATGTAAAACCAAATTTGCATATTTCTATATCGGGGATATTGTAATTTCTACACGGACAGTTAATTGCATATAAAATTATCATTTTCGTCTGGAGAACACACGAGGTTGGCACTAGTGACTTTCTCTGACGTTAAGTTAAGCCGCCATGAGTCAGCATTTAACGCACAGCTAGGAGACATTACAGTATGTTCATCTCACTGAAAAATCTAATTTTTGACAAGGTTTGTTCACAGAATAATTCAATCTTCCGTATTCACGCATGCTTATTTTTGCGTGACGTTCAGTGAGTTTTGTATGATGGTTGACAATCAAATGACATGATATATTTTCCTATCATGTGTTCAAAGATGTTCTGGAACATACCACGAGTTCCCTGTATCTGCTTTACGAAGACTAGTTCATAGGACATATTCAGTCGTTGCTCCAAGTAAACACTTATTTTCGTACTGATAATTATACTGTTTATTTTATAGTACGAATGTTGTAAGACTACTTCTAGGTTAAAATTCTGTTCAAGTTAGCGCAGTTTTAACGGCATGCTTTCAACCTTTTTCTCAGGCAACTTTTGTTGAAACAAGACATTGCAAAAGTCAAACGTGTGCAGCATATGTATGGAATAATATTTGTGTAATTATAGGTTAACACTGGGCATGACTATGTAATAGACTTCACAAAGTATAAGTACATATGTTGGCGTACCATGAGAGAGAATCAATAACTAAACGAAAGTGGTTGTCAGAGAGAGAGAGTTGTGGAATGTAGGAGAAGTTTTTAGTGGACAAAGGACTTTTGGTGATGCCGCGAAGGCCTATAAGTTTTATCTTGCTGATGTTGTTTTTGAAGTTAAGCACAAAGCTACACAATGGGCTATCTGTGCTCTGCCCACCACGGGTATCGAAACCCGAATTCTATCGTTGTAAGTCCGCAGGTATACCGCTGTGCTACGGGGGGGGGCTATCTTGCTGAAAGTTAAGAGACTCTGGAAGTAGAAATGCCGATTCTGGTGAACCCAGAATGATCAACAGAGCTCTTCTCCTGAGTATTGGTCAAGATGTCTCTGTAGATGTTTTGTCTTTACAGCCACAAATCCCCTTTCACAATAGAAAGCAAATATTACTTCTGACATTCAAACATACAACTAATGAATATTTGGTCTACTTGTTTAAATGTTTCAAGCAGATCACTTCTCGAAATAGTTGGATTCAAGAATAGGTGATGAAATGCCTGATGGACAATATAAAATTTAATCATGCACTTGAAAGAGTAGAAACTTAGTAACTGGGATACACTCTTGGTTGGGTTGTGCTGATTTTTCAACCTAGTAGAGAATCAAGCTATCCAATGGGTCAAATTCAGTGCACAAAAGAAAGGTCTTATGGAGATCTTGATCATGATCACTTTTGCAGATTATCTGCATTTTACACACAGGAAGGCCCATTTTTCTATAGTGTCTGTTTACTTGTACATATATTCTCGTAAATAAGTTCAAAAAAGGGATTACCAAGCAGAATGATGTGTCAGAGATGTCTACACCCTAATGTAGGTATTATCTATTGTGACTGGGTTTGGGATAGTATCTTTGAACAGGTGACAAGAAGCCCATAACAGCTACTACAGCTAATTGCCCAAACTATATAATCAAATTTTGCAGTCCATTACTAATGCATAAGCTGAACAGTGCACAGACCAGCTTAGAGAACCTGAAGAAATTTACTTAACTCATCAGCTGCACTGGATACCAATGTGTAAGCAAGGCCTCTCATAATGGTTGTATTGCAGCAAATACCACTGATGCCTCTCTCTGGATGTGAATGAAAGTGCCTGCTTTGGTTGTGGGCTGAAAGGCCACTATTGTGTAAACTAACAATATCTTGTTGCACAACAAGATAGGTAAAACATTCAGTTCTACTCAACTTCTCAATAGTTGGATAAGAGACATAAAAGTTATGGATTCCGTCAACTGATCTTCAGAAAACGAATGTAGCCCAGGTATGGTTTGATCACTGATTTGTGGAAATGCAATTGACTCTTCAAAAGGTTTGATGGTTATTCTACCTTTTTCATGGCTAGAATTTCTTACTATGTGCCAATAAAAGTCCAAATACATGATGAAAAGTTCCTGGTTGATACAAAAGCTGCTAGAGCACTAATTGACTTCATAATCCATTGATACATACTTCATCCTGTCAAATTATGATCAGCTAGATATGAACAGAGAGACATATTTCTAGGTATTGTCACTATCAAAACAAAGGTGGTTGTCTCAGATCATGGTTCTTATATTGGGATCTTGAGAATAGGCCACTATAGAAAGTTTTCATAGAAAACCACACAATAATTGTCAGATAGAGCTAAAGAACAGTGAATTGCACGAGTGTATATTGAAGAGTACTTCACAGTACCTAGAATATATAAATGATATTCTGTGGTTCACAATAACCAAAGTCTAGGTTAGTGCTATTGCTTGATCCTGTAGTGATGGAATCAGTGCACGAAATGTGTTATTCCTTGTTTAAAAAGCAGACTGCACGTTCTCAAACAGTTACCTGTTTATGTATTGATGCAGTTCCTGTGTTTGCTCTACAATTATGTATACTCTGCTTTTCAGCATCCCACTAGAATTGTCATAGGCACAGTTAACAAAGTAGAGGTAGCTGTAAATATAGGATTGCTTTTGTCATGTTGCACATAAAAGCAAACGCACAACTGCCAAGACATCTGAGAATCTTAGTTAATGTTTGCCCAAGCAGTCTGGATTGAAAACAATGTCAATGTGTATGTGGAGCCAAGGCTGTTTTGTAGAGACAACAGTAACTTACCTCCACATAGATACAGGTGATGCATATCTGATGATAAAGCAACCATTACATAGGCCTCCTTGGAGTACTTAGATATAGTAACTCTTAAAGAGTGGAAACATAGAGCTTTCATAGTGTTTGATCATTTCTAGTAGTCATTGTTAGGAAGTAGGAGAAGTATTTCAATGTTTTGTTTGAGTGTAGATGGGTGAACACAGTGACCCATACTGTTGCTTTTCCACCCCTGTAAACAGATAAAGGTTACTGTTAGTTCAGCACTATAGAATCAGTTTCCGGATACTTTCAAGCTGATTTGGATGATGAGGAAAGGCCCAAAACTGCTTTCAAGAGAACTCGAAATAGTGTGTATAAACTTTGTATCATGCAATTTGCCTTTTGTAATATACCCACCACTTTTGAGTGGCTAATAAAACTTACATTGAAACGTTGTTCTTAAAATGTGATGCACCTAATGGCCCTCATTGTTCCGAGACAGGATATGCTTCAAATTTTGCAGTCCTTCACTGATGCATAAGATGAACAGTGCATAGACCAGTTTAGAGAACCTTAACAAATTTATATAGCCAAAGGGGTGAATTTCAACAGCCAGTTGTTTTCTTAATTATATAAAGTGTTAAGTGTGGTGAAGATTCACACTTTATTACGCCATCATTCTCGTCGGTCTCGTGGTTTAGCAGAATAGGTAATACAGATTATCAAGCAGATGTTTACAAAGTTTACTAACCCTGAAATAACCATCTGGGATGATCCCTTATTATATATCATGACGGTAAATTACACAATAGAATAGAAGTAGACTGACTGCTCAACAAACCTGATCATGTTTGGCTAGAAATACAGCCCATATGGGCATTACATACGGTTTGTTCCTAGAGCAGATGTGCCACAGTGTCAGCAAGAATATATGGAGTGTTAAAGTCTGCAATAGCTTGTGCATAAAAATTTGCATATAAGCAGCCTGTAAAAGCTGTCATGCAAAATAATAGATGAAATAAGAAATCAGTAAGGAATGAAAATTCGAGCAGAGAGAATAGGTGTGGCATGGTACATATCTTAAGCACAGAAGCAAGATTCAAGCAGGACAAATCCTTATCTTATTCTTCAAGAACTCGATCACATGGCGTGCATAAACACACTGAATATGTTAACAACAAATGCCATCTTCCACTGATGAGCTTATTGTGCACAAGCTAGAAGAGGAAATGAAAGAAATACTAATGAGTTAAAAGACAGTGAGAACACTGTTTAATATTATCTTAATTCAGCTTATGAGATGGAAGTTTATGGAAATACTTATCTAGCTGTGTAAGAGGAATCAGATGATAAAACAACAATAGAGAAGTTGGGTGACACTTCTGATGGTCAACAAAAGTTCCGTCAATGACCTCTTGATTAATACAGCTGGAATCAACTCTCTGATCAAATAAAAAATAAATATCTGAAAGGATATGGAATCATTTGCTTTACAAGTTACCAAGTGGTATTTCACAATAGAATGTATACACTACATCATATTATTACCACTTGATGATTATTTACTGATTGTAAGATTAACAGGACAAAATAGTGCTGGAACCCTTACTTTCTAAGCTATAAAATGATATTTGATAATGCAATGTGTGTTTGATATCTTATGATAATTGCTCACACTATATAATCAAATAATAGTGGAATTTCTGAAGAGAAGGCAAATTATACTTGCTAGATACCCAGCTAGGATAGCTGATGTTATTAGATGGAATCCCTAAAAAAAAAGATTAAAGATTTCTAATACATCTAAAGACTTTGTGATATTTGATTTCTGAGTACATAGGTGAATTTTACAGTGAACATGTGTTGCCCGATCCTACAAGAAATTGCTTGAGATATTCTTGTGTATGTCAATACAAAAAATTAGGTAGCCTTTACAAACATGCGTGTGAGCCCTGTATATGTGACTTTTTCATGTCCAGTGAGGGAATTGTGCTCTTAATTAATCAATGCAGAATATCAATCAGGCCGTGATAAATATTAGTGTAAATGTTTTCATCTAATTCGGTTTTGTCTGTATTTATTTTTATGTGACGCTGAATGAAATGAGCAGATTGACTCTCGAGTGATTATATATAATATTGTGACACTATGGTTGCTATGGATTCTGTAGGAGTAGAAAGTCGATCTGAAACCATAAACATATGTGATAAGTGATGGTCATTTCTATGTATATTGCAGAATACGTGTATGAACATATGTGTGTATGTGTAGTGTTACACATGCAACCAGACATTACATGAAATCGTTCATGGACGTTGTATCACACAAATGAATCAATTACACAAAAGCACAACTGTCAGGCAATGAATGAATAAAAAATAATAGATTTTACCTCAATGTTAAGATATTGAAGTATGAAGTAAACTGTGACTTCTGACCTGTGAAGGATCATTGGATGGTATCTAGTGGATATTTTCATTAATGCTGACGAAAGAATATCTCCAATTTTGACACTGAAATGTTTGGCTAGTAACTGATTTTTCGATGAATACATAAAAGTAAAAGAAAAGCTCACGCTACATTTGAAGGAAAATACGGTTTTACCTGACATTTTCGGTAATGGTAGTGAAGAATGTTTTTCGATTGGATCAAATCAAAATATTTATTATCTGTGGGATATGAAATTCACTAACAGCGGTCTATGTGTCATGTTTAAAAGTAAACTTGGTGTACCCAATGTGTTATTTGGTCTTAATATAATATTTCACAATTTTACTAATTATTTCTTAACATTTATTTTTAGTACACGTTGCAGTTAGTACACACGCTAATGTGGACTGTGAATGTATGAACTAATGCAAAAATTAAAACACGTACATGCAGTATCGTTTTATACTTGCTTACACAATACTATATTTGTATAAGAACGTGATCTTGTGGAAGTAAGATGTTTGTGCTGATGAAATGTCATGGTCTAGGATGAATTGCCATGGTCTAAGATGAATTGCCATGGTCTAAAGCTATAGGCCTGCGTGGTGGCTAGACTAATTTCAGTTATTTATGGAGGAACCAGAGCTTGCAGTTTCATCCTCCTCCTTCCTTGCTCATTAGATCCAGGCTGTTTTATAACGACAGCCGGATAATGGTGGATGATTCGCGTACATGTAAGTGGTAGCTTTAATAGTAATGATACAATGGAAAGCACAGCTACATGTTGGTCAAATATAGCGCCCAGGCGAAACCTGCTGGTTCATGATGGAGCAAGTAGACATTCGGTACAGGTAAGATCCACCGTAGTACAATTACAACTGTAGAAATGGCACTTGACCAAGGCAATAGTATTTTAGTTGTAACTGGGCCATGACAGCACTCAAATCTACATTTCTAACTGAACTTCTGATAAATCAGAATCCAAGTTGGCCAAGCAGTTTGCTATCTAGATTTTTTCTAATAAGCTCAATTCTTGACTCTTCTGGTTATCCTACTCTTTGACATGATTCACCGGAAGTTTTCCATATACAAGTTCTGGTGCTTGATCGCCCTTATTTTCCTAGGAAAGATTTAGATCTTATTTGAGAAGTAACTCAAGACTCCGAGGATAGCCCCAGGAGTAACCGAGGCTAAAGAGAAATCAGTAGAGGACTCTATCCTGCTATTAGTAACGTATCACAGGCATGTTTCCTCGAAGACTGTAGATATCCTCTACGTGGAGCATGATAACCCATAGATTGGACATATTGTGTTGGACAAGCTCAACTCTCTTTAATGCTTGCATGATTCTAAAGATGTCTCTGGCTATTCAGCGAGTGCCACTATGTGAGTGTCGTATATATGTGCCATCTTCTTCTCTTTTTTTTTCGTTGTTTATTATTGTTTTATCCATCTTGTAGCTAATATTCTTACTGATTTATAACATTACTCTTTATCATCAATACTTCAATAGTTGTCATTGATTAATTTTTTGTGCAAGTGAAAATCAAACAAACATTATCCTTCTTCATTGATGGCTTAAAATATTTGTTGAATTTTCGTTAAAAGCTACTCGAAAGCTACCTGCGCCAGCTGTCCCTAATTTTGAAGTGATAGAGGGAGGGCAGCTAGTCAACAATACCCATCACCAATTTTTGGGTTACTCTTTACCAATGAATAGTAAGATTGGCCATCATATTATATCACTCCTACGGCTGAGAAGGCGAGCAGGTAGAATAGGTAGAGCACGAAAAGGTAGAATAGGTGCTTAAATAGTCATTACTTTTAGTTTTCAGTGGCTGTGCGAGATAATCATCTTAACTTTGTGTAAAGCTACTTTGTCAAAATCGTAATGGAATTGTAATAGCTTTGAAGTTCTATACCGGATTTTCATAGTCGATAAAAAATGAAATGTCAGCACAATATTGGAATTAAAAACTATTGTGCAAGTAAGTATATAATTTTTGAATTGTTTCAATTAACTATAAGTTTATCTTTATCAACATATATACTTAGATAACATAAAAAAGTTACTATGAGCTTATATGATTCATAATCCCTAAACTAATTCACGGCGATATGCTTCGATCCCGTGACCCAACAATTGTGATTCGAGCGCCTTAACCAACAGGCTATCGGCCCACGCGTAAAGCTATTCTCATTTTATCTTTCGTGCGAAAGTGTGTATATAACATTATCCTTGATTTTTGAAAACCTAAAATGGTTATTGTTGTCTTTGATGCGTGATTTTATGTGCGGTATATGTTCCTTTACCTTTGGTAACGCCACAGTAGTTGCCTTTATCTGATAATTATGATATGTTCTTGACATATACTTGAAGTATATTAAGTTGTGATAATAAGTTCACCTTTGTGAGATTAAAGTATCTTGCTGTTAGATAATTTTAATCTTGTAAGACCTACTAGGTTTTATCTTAACTTGTGGTAATATGTTCAACTTGATAAGATGAAGTGTGTCTTATTATCTTATATAGCTAAAAGAGTTTTGTATAAATGATTTTTTCTAACTATATCAAACTACGAAGTATCTCACTTACTCAATTTTACTTAAGTAAAGCTGAACAGTTGTTCTACTTCGAATTTACCTAAAAATGTCAAGTAAAACTACATGTTTGATTGTATTACTAAGATTTACAATTTTTAGACATACAAGTATATATTGTGCTGTACTAGCGAATTTTATCTTTTTATATGGTTGAGCTTATCTGTTCTATCTGTACGTTTTGTTGTGTTTCCGAGAGGTAACAGCAAGTTACAGTTGACCCACATATGGTATGTGATTTTCTTACACCTACATGTATATATAGATACACAATTGAACATTTAAAATTAAAAGTCGGCTTGAGGATAAGCTTAAGGTAAAGGAAAGTAAAAATATAGTATCCATAGTAATGTTTCTTTCCTTTTACCCTCTCCCAGTGGCACAGCAATAAGTCTGAAACTTATAATACTGAAAATCGGGTTTCGATACCCGTGGTGGGCATAACCCAGATAGCCCATCGCGTAGCTTTGTGCCTAACTACAAACAAAGCATTTTCCATTTAGTTTAAACAGGTGAATATTTTTTTGTTCGCATGATAAAAAAATCATCTTTCACATATATATGTGTATAGGTTTAACAACAGAGATTGGTTCTGAAATTTGGATAAACCTTTAGCTGCCTTGGTTACTTATTGTTATATATTAGTCCCCTTTGGTGTGACGTAAAGTTTTCTCGTGGAAGATGCTGTAGAATTATGTTCATTAAAAATATTATGTAGTTTCTGTAGAGGTTTCAGCTACGTGGAGAGCTTTGTGTAACCCCGAGGATATATTATCCTTATTTTGGCTGTTGGGAAGATCAATGGAATGAGTAACGCATGCGCTCTGGAAGAGATAACGCTGCTAAATTTTGTATATAGTCGTTATGTTCTCCAAGTCTGATTCAGGTTCTCAAGATTTCCTTCACAACTTCTGGTGAGAGCTCTCTAGATCTAAACGTCGCAGTCAGTCTTCGAGAACTTTGTGCGAAATTCAACAAACAAATCCGTGTTTTTGAACACCTGTCGGCTTTAGTTGTTTTGTTGTAAATAAAGATTAGCTTTATATTGCGTTTGGGCGATTTTTTCTAACTCAATCAGAGTCAGAAATTCAGATTTAATTTCGAATAACACTTTCAGTCGTTCCTCCTGCTATTGTAGTTACTATTCTTATCTGTAACATTAATGAAAGCACCTGAAATATCACAACAAAACATAATTCTTATATAAGGTAACAATGAGTTTGAGGATCACAAAATGGGATACAAACAAGGATGATGAAATTGTCTATGATTAAACTTGGTAATATTATCTGATATTCCCGGTTAAAAAATGTTTTTCTTGATTCCGTTTTAAAATCACGACGTACTGAAGTCAAGTGTATACCATACACAGCACTTTGCATTTATAATCAAGCTGCTTATACTATACGATTATTTAAAATTAAAGTTGCATCATGCAAGTGAACAGTAACATTTAAAAAAAAGTTATATGTGATGAATTAAAGTTCTTTTAGTCAAGTAGCATACTTAGTTAGAATCAAATTTCTCACTAATATTACTTTGCATTTTTATGTGATGAATTACAGTTCTTTTAGTCAAGTAGCATACCTAGTTAGAATCAAATTTCTCACTAATATTACTGTGCATTTTTACTCAAATACCTCGGATATAATTAAACTAATGTGTGAATTTCTTTACGCTTTCACTGTATTGGTCTAGAAGTAACATCAACAAATAAACGTTCAATACTTGTGCAAAAACATAAATGCCAGTATCCTAATTATCCAAAACTTTATTTTTTATTTGATATAACCATTTCCAGTCTTGAAGTATACATTGAATTTCGAGCAAACCTATTTGAGGCTATATGCGCTAGCTATCTCTAACTTAGCAGTGATAGACTAGAGGGAAGGCAGCTAGTCAACACCACCCACCGCCCACTCTTTTACTCTTATACCAACGAATAGTGGTATTGACGTAACATTATAACGCTCCGTGTGTATACGAACCCGCGAGTCGAGCGCCCTAACCACCAGGCTATGCTAGGTGTTTTCAAATTGTCATATTCCTCGTTTATTTCTAACTTTTTTTTCTTTACTTTCACTCATAAGTTCTAAGAATTACTAACGTAGTTTCTCCCGTTGACACTATGGTTGCTCGACCCGCTTATAGAATAAAACTAGTTTGATAGATCGCTAGTTCTTCTGCGATGACTGGAGAATAAAATAATTATAAATAAATAATCAGCGATAATAATATATACATGATATTGTGTTATTAATCCTCACTTTAAAAATCAGATCTGTAAATGAATTAAAGAAAAAATTATAATAATTTCAATTCATTTACTTTATTTAATTCATACGGCAACGGTTGTTATTCATGAAAGTTGATTCTATTGTTCTAAGTTGTATTTATAATGTTGTAAATTGTTTTTGTTAGCTAGAGGGAGATGTGGATTGTTGATGATGTAATGATCCAGAGATCTGATGAAATATCTAGAACAAGGCTTGGATCATAAATATAAGATAGTTTGTAGAGTTGATCAAGGAAATCGTTATTTCTAGATAAAGAGTTAAATCAGCCAGTGTGTTTTCGTGAAGTATTTGAATCTTTGTTTCCTATCGCACTTATTGAGTTAGTTTTTACAAGTTGATTTTGCGTTGGTTCTAGTATCGTTAGAGGTTTGGATGTTATCAATAATATAGGCTTATAACAATTTATAACAGTGTGCAAGTGTTCATGCTTGTAGATTATAGGAAGAAATAAGGCCATTCATTATAGTTTATTGAACTGGATTTTTGAATTATTTTCACCACATAATTTAAAAGAACCCATTAAGGAAAATTTAAATTTTACTTAATTTTTCTACCTATTTCCTTCACTTGTAATTGTATAATGTTGAAACTTGTTGGCCTAGCTCTGCAAATGATGTTCAAACGGAAATATCTCCCTAATGGTACAACGACTAACATAAAAATAAACTTACTTGTTAAGTTTCACAGGTAATCGATCAAGTAACTGAATCTACGCGGTAAATAACAGTGATATAAACACTTTAACAAAACTAAATACTTCACTGATTGACTGGCATTATACCAACTGAAAAACAAAACTACATAACGCTTCACTCTTAGTTTACTACTGACTGGCCCACTTATATTTATATCCGATGTCTCGCTTCTAGATATTCGTCAAATTTACTAGATTTGTTTGACGTCATCTAAAACAATCTCGTTATAGGCAACTTTAATACCATATACGCTCTAGATAACAACTAAATTGAAACATTGAAAATATAGCTTACAACAATATATCTTGACGATGTTGACGAGAATTCTCACATAGATGTAGAAATGACAGATATTTCGCATTGGTCAACGTCTACGTTTAATTTTGTTTTTCTACTAAATTTTGTGCCAAAAAGGTGCATGTATTTTTAAAATTTATTATGTAAAGTGTCAATCTTGATTTGTTTGTTTATTTTTGAATTTCAAGCAAAGCTACACGAGGACTATCTGCGCTAGCCGTCCCTAATTTAACAGTGTAAGACTGGAGGGAAGGCAGCTAGTCATCACCACCCACCGCCAACTCTCGGGCTACTCTTTGACCAACGAATAGTGGGATTGACCGTCACATTATAACGCCCCTACGACTGAAAGGGCGAGCATGTTTGGTGGGACGGGGATTCGAACCCGCGACCATCAGATTGCGAGTCGAGCGCCCTAACCACCTGGCCTATCAATCTTGAACTAATGCACAAGAAGATACTGTCAGACTGTAGGTGTATAGTCTTCAATCATATACTATTGAAAGTAACTGATATTTGGTTACTGTTACACGTTAAAGGAGTTTTTACTACTGACCAAAGCACAGGTTCTCCTTCCTCCGATTTTGGATTTCTATCGCATGACATTTGTCAGAACACAATCCAGCTAGTGCGAAACACACGTTATTTAGTTACATTATCACTTCAAGACTAGATTATTTCGTTTTAGATGATTTATAAATTTTTTAGACTATCAGTGTGTAAAAAAGAAGATATAACAATCACGATACGTTGCATGTTTTATTAAACTGCTTTTTACACTACCAGTATTATCACACTTTTCACCCTAATCATGGACTGTGTGTGTGTGCGTAACTTATTTCATTATGATACCCACGAGTAGTGTAACTTTAGTTAAGTCTCCACAATTGCCAACAAAGTGCTCAGTTAACTACACTGCAATCCATCTTTTCAGGACACAGCTACGAAATTATAATGGGATGGGTCTAAATTCTAACAATTTTAGACAATGTCACAGCCACTACTATGCCTGTCCTATCCCAGCCGGTCTGATGAGCCCTAATATTGGGGGAAGGTCCTCATCGGCACCGGATAATGTGGCTGACATATTATTACATTCTTCTTTCCTTTCACTAATAAATTCTTATAAATATTTGTACTTACAATCATGGATACTTTATATAACTATAAACTCAGATATATTTCTAATTCCTTAAAAATTACACGTACAGATTATCATAGTCTGTAGACTATACGTAGAGATGACCAAGGTACTCAATAGGCATAATACAAATACACACGCTAAAAATCAACAATGACAGAGAGCTTTACTATAAAAGATAATTGATACTCACTTTCATTTGTTTCTCTACCCAACAAGGAAAGAAACAATCGCTAAGAGACCAATCCACAAAACTGTTCATCTTTCTTCTTCTTGTTTCGATCGAGGTAACTACTTTATCACTAACGTCAGTTTAAACCTAAGTCCACTCTATGTGTTTCTGGGCAGTGCACGATGTCATCGCTTACTCGTAATAACTAGTGGTAATTTCGAAAAAAATCATAATTTTGGTGTAAACGAGGTTATCGTTACCAAACGATAGTGTTCCTTTAAAAAGCTTAAGCACATGGTGAAACAGGTATTACTAGCCAATAACAGGTGAACATTAGATGACTGTAACATGCAAAATACTAAATACTTTGTACATTATACAACTGGTGTCTTTAAGGAGCCAAACCCTATATTATGTATGAATAGAAAGAGTAAAAAAAATCAATACATTTAATATTAAATTTTATTACCCACATTTATAGAATACATTAACTTTCAGTCAGAGGAAAAAATGTCACAAAACAAGTAATAAAAAACATTTTGTAAATGTAAAACGATGTAGGGATAGCAGTGCCAACAAGAATGCAAACAAAAATATGGGGATGATCTATGTATAGCTGTATCATCCCAATATTCTTGTTTGCATTTTTTTTTTCTGGCACTGCCATCCCCACATCATTTTACATTTACAAAATGTTTTTTTACTGTTTGATTGAAAATTGATAACAAGTATTTATTTTTTTAATTCTTAAAAAGGTGCCCCAGCCCTGTATCTAGCTATGCCCCCCCCCATACCCAGTAATACATGCTTATGAAAGGTATGATTATTATAAAAAATACAACATGATCAATTCTCATTTATATAGCCTTTAGAAAATTAACTTAAGATAAATTCCACAAAATTTAATAAGTTTTCTTGCTCAATATGGCACTGATAATAACCAGAAGCAAACATGCAAGTAAATTCCCTATTTTCTTTATCTTCAGTTTCAAGTGGTACTAAAGGTTAAACACATGTACCACACACAATTAATCTCTCTAGCATTTCATATAAAATGTTATACTTTTAATATCTGTGCTTTTGGAAGTTAGTTTTATTTTCAGGTAAAATTTTAAACCTGAACCCTTATGTTAATTAAACTTGTTCCATTCCATTCTCTTAGTGTAAACATTTTATGACAACTGAAGAAGCATTTACAATGAAGTAAGTAAATTTATTTAAACCACCTCACAAACATACAGTTGCATTGTTCTTTACTACATAATTTGGGGCATAACAATTCAAGAAAAATAGACAATCTGAGCTAAGATGTAAAATTAAAATCTCAGTTTTACTCTTGATGAAAAAGATGGTTTTTGTAAATACCAATTATTAGTTCAATTAATTAAAAAAAAAGCTCAACTAAAAATAGCCCAATATACTTACTTGTCTTATTTATGAATGCTGTGTGTGTTACACATTACTTATAAAAAATACTAATCACGTTATAGTACAATCATAATACATTTTATTACACAAAAGGTAGCTAAGATTTTTATCACTTGCCATAAAAGAAAGGCTGATAAATAGTTAGAAAATATTGTGTTCTTTAAACTGAAATGTGAAGGTTTGTATCAAGACAAACAATGTTTATGGATAAAAGATTATGTTTGCAAGGTCCAAACAAGTCTTTCATTGATATTTCTTATACCTCTGTAATAAAAGTAAAAATTTCACCCATGACCATTTTCAAATTACTATTTTTTAACTCAAGACATCACCACTTGTGTATATATTTCACTTCAGGCCACTCTTATGTTTGTTTGTTGATAAGCACAAAGCTACACAATGGGCTATCTGTGTCACACCCACCAAAGGTATTGAAATCCAGATCTTACAGCATTACAAGTCTTCAGATCACTGCATGAACCAAGTAAAGTACCTGCTTGTGTTAAACTTAGATTTGGGTTTATATGCTATTTTGTCATCCCAAAAATGCAATATCATGCTTAAAACAATAATTCAAAAATTAGTATAGATATACACAGAAATTTCTCTTTGGATCAGTAAGTTTCAGGAAAAAATAACCCATGTATATAAGAGAAAATTACTTCAATAACAGTTACCTTCACAGTAGCCAAACTCAGGTTAGGTAAAAGTGGCAAAGAAAAGAAACTTAGAAATTATAAGACACTGTTTGAAACCTAATGCTTCTTATCCTCATATATCTGCATGCAAGCAATAAAGTTTTTACTAACATTTTTTTAACTATCCTTATGTTCTTTATAAATTCCTATGCTTGCCAAATATGTTTATAAAACATCAAATATTTAAATTTAACCACCACATCACCAGAGTAAGATATTAGTAACAATAATATGTAAGCAAAAAAGTAATAATAATAATTAGTTCCTTAAAATTATACTAACAAATAAAACAATGTTTTTGTTTACATTAAAGTTCATTCCATAAAGGTTTCCTCAACAAAATACACAAACAGATATATATTTTCCATTCAATTCCATAACATTCCTTGAAAAAGTTTTATTTATTAATTCTTCTACATAAAAAAAAGTACCACAGTTGAATTCATATACAATAAGAAAGTTTTTTTTATATATATATTCAGTTAACTTTCCTCTACCAGAAATTATTAAGCTATGGTTCAAAATTCCTGGAACATTTATACAATTTTCTATAATATTAATTTTAACTCAGGTAGTGACTACATATTTCAAACATATATATGAAAGACACTTATCAAATAACATTTTTTCCATTCCAAATATGTGTTGCAATAATGAAGACGCGACTAGAACAGAATACAAATACACTTCATTACATAATTTTCATATAACACAGAACCGATTCAAAGATTTGTAATGCAAAATATAAAATATTAGAAAAAATATTATGAACTGTTTTTAGATAAATATCAGAATATACATAAAAAAATAATTAGTTTGGTCCTACAATTCCAATTTCTAGAAAATTCTGTAACTTATAAGTAACATTTCATTTATCATATTTGCAAGAATTGACATCCCAGAAGACAGAGGCAAGTCTGCATCTCGAGAAGGCACAAGAAAAGGCCGCACTTCTGATACTTAATAAAAGTGATAGGCTATTTTGTGATAAAAACTTGACTGTGAATGAAACGTACATGCAGAAACTTGCAGATAACATATAAAATTGATTCAAAACATTTGTATACAGAAATATGAGCTATTTAGCGTGTATATATTTCATTAATAATGTATATTAGTATGAAGTATGTACATATTTTTATTAATATTGTGAATTACAGAAGCACACACACATTTAATATGGAGATATGAAGGGTATATGCACTTGTATTGAAAGTAGTAGTTACTGATTCTGCATTCTACATTTGTAGCTTTGAGTGGTTAACTTATTGGAAGACTTCTAAACAAATGGACCGTGTAAACTTTAAATGATCCCATTATAGCTCTGTTTAGGATTTTTTAATTCAGAAATATTGGGTGAATAGCAACATATACTGCTCTACAAATAACTAACAATAGTGTTATGTTTATTATGTGTGTTGTATTACATCCACTAGCTTAGATTCAAATATTGTATATAATTATTAAAATTGCAAAATCTATACAAATCTAAATTAGCAATGCCAGAACCTATACATGACTTCTTCATCAGCTCAAAAGGTACCTACTGTATTGATTTATCAACATACATTTCTATTCTTACACTAAACACATTTGTATTTGTCAATTCTTATACAGCATGAGTTTTATGTATGTGTACTTTATTCAAAAAGGAAATAAACAACATTTCAGTGATGAATACTATAATAAATTTTCACTCTTAATACACCTCTGTTCCATTCTTTAACTATAACTTCTAACTTCATTAATCTGAAGTAGTATACAACATAAAAAAATACTGTCATTATTTCTACTATTCTTTGTGGTTATTTCATCTCAACTCTTTCACGTTACTACAGATTTTAGGTTAATACTTGTAAAAGTCACAATAATTTAGTAATTTTTGTCAAATTTTCAATGTTTTCAGAGTGCTCTTTCAAAACATGCAACTATCTCTCTCACTTATATACTTCTGGTAAAAGATAGTGCCTTATCTCCCTTTGGGGAGGGGGGAAGTGACTTGAAAGAGTTAATTAGAAGCAAATTCCAGTCCACTGATAACAGTCAATATGGCATCTTTGTAAGCTAGAAATACTTCATTCATTAATCAAGAGTTTTTTTAAAAAATCAGTTACTCTCTGAAGCACTATATTTAGATCCTTGCATAGCTTGTTAAACCATGGCTTACAGATTCCTGCTCTAAGACATAAAATAAATTAACTTCAAGTACATTCTTCTATTGTATAAATTTACTTTAGATTTTTTGTACTAATGAAGGGATATTTCACATGTATGGAGAAACAATATTTTGTATTATATCCTACAGTCACAATTATATTCTTAAAGCTAATTATAATTAGTCCTATACTAAACACTCCCCCCTCGTGATATCCCCTCCCCATTTCAATCATACAAATTGTATTTATTAATTTACTATTTTCATAAGCTGCATCATAAGGCTGGATGTGGACAACAGCAAATAGTTTATGATATATATATATATAATCACTACTCAGTATTTTAAAGTATACATTAACTTTTCAACTATTTGTCTATCATTGAGACAGGGTATGATACAAAACTCCTCATTACACTTAAGAACTATTAGGTGAAAATCTCCAGTTACCAATCGGCCATACAGAAGGTAAACTTCACATAATATCAGTAGCAGTAAAAAATATGAAATGGCTAGGAATCAAGGAGATTCTTAGTAGTGCCCTATTGAAATGACAAGATCAAACACTTCTTATTAGCACTAATTTACACATAGTTTGCTGCCCTTTTTTTTAATTTTTAATAAATTTAGAAAATATCTTATCTGAAAAGTATACACGAGTTCATTAAATTGGCTTTATGCTCACTTATTTCTTAATATTCTTTCTTCATTTAAGAAATGTTTTTCATGAGTCATCCTTTCTTTCTAAGCTTTTCTGTCATAATTTTTTAAGTATACTTGAAAATGCTGTGCAGAAGAAGGAAGTATATTTAATTTGACACTTAGAAAAAGTAATGGTTTCTTTATCCTTTCTTGATAGAAGTTGAAAATCATACTAAATTTATTTAAATATGTGTATCACAAAACATTTATTGTACCGGGATAGTGAAATCAATTACTATATCCTAATACTTATGGCCATTTTATTGCATAAATAATTGCATTAAGAAAATCACTTGTTTCACCATAACTAAATTCTTTGCCAGGAGCTGGTTTCACATCTGCTATTATGTAATGTTTCTTGCATTATCTCAGTGATGAAGCACCATATTCCTTGACAATTACATAAACAGTAATATCCTATTTCTATTATAATTAAATTCTCAAGATCTTTAATAAAAAGATAATTTTCATATTTACTGTAAAACAGTGCATCCGTTTAAAAACCTAATTAGAATTAACCCTGAGATCATCATTCACACTCATTACTGAAGTGTTTTGTTTCTAGCCCTTGTTCTTGTTGGTATTAAACAATATTGAAATTAACCTAACAAATGTAATTTGAAAAAAATTAAAATACATTAAACTAGACTTTTCTGATCTGTGATAAACTTGAAAATAACATCTGCAAGTCCTGGATCACGACAAATATACTTGTGCCCATACCCAAGTTCTGAATTATACTTAATCATTTCAACTGGACTCAGATAAGAAGGTCTTTCTTTACGAGCACGATTAAAGAGGTTTTTACCCAGAGCAAAGGGTACCACTAGATCATCTTCTGCATGTAATATCAGCATAGGTGCAGTAATATGTCCCACTTTTTCTTCACTGTCAAAATTCGGATCTTCCTGTCGAACAGGTTCTACAAAGCAATGTTCAAAATAGGGTAAAAAGCGATGAAGGCTTGAAATTGGATGATGATATCCAACCTTCCAAAGTGAATCAAATGCCGATTCCAATACAATACCCATTGGGTTGTCATTTTCCACTGATAATCTTTCTGCCAATCTGATTGTCACCCCAGTTCCAAGAGAATGTCCCCATATAAAAATTCTAGACTTATCTACTCTTTTTTTTAACCAGTTATACATCACTTTAGCATCCTGGACAACACCTGCAATGGTTGGATCTATAAGAGTGGAGTCTCCATAACCACGATAATCAAAGACAACAACATGTGCATCAACTTTACTTTCAGACATAACTCGATACAATTCAACTCTATGCGAGCCACCTCGTGAACCTGAGTTACCATGAAGATATAATATTACTGGCCTTTGATCATCAAACTCTTTTTCCCAATTAAAGCTTTCCTTTTGACAACCATCCCATCTACTCTTAGGAAGAATGTGCCACACACCAAGATTTATACCAGGTTCTGATTCAATGTAAAAATTTCTGGCACATGTCAGACCAAATTTTTCTGGTACTGTCAGGTTCAGAAAAGGTGGCCAACTGATATAGGTGAGAAATATTATGTGACCTCGTAACCAAGGTGAAGAAATAAACCACAATGGTAACACAACATACAAGATAAAACCAAAAGAGCATAATACAATAATAACTTTTTTCAGTGACTTCTTCTTATAAGACTTGGATTGTTCCTCTTGCTTAAGTTTGGATTTACTAAGTTCCTCTAAGTTGTCTGTGTTCAAGTTATTCTTTTCACCAATTCTCTTACGCAACATTTTTTCTTCACTATCACACCTTTGAAAAAAAACAAGACTTTGTACAATCACTATTACACTTTCATACATTATTACCTAGCTCTAAGTCATATTCTGAAAAATTATCTTATTAGACAAAGTTTCTCTAATAAAAAGTATATGTAATATTATTATTATTATTACTATTGTTTGTATAAGTTAACTGTCTAATAGGTATTTGTCTGAAACTGTGCAAAATGTTATCCTGAGCCACAAGTTAGCAATACGCAAGCACATACGCACAAAAAACACTGAAAATGGATGTATTTAATTAACTATTGTACAGAATGGAATTAAATGTACATTGATCTTATGCGAGACTGTACAACTTTTATAAGCATTAAGATTAAAGATTAAACAGCAAGAGAGATCTTACACATATCATAACAATGGAAAGCAGCACCAGTTAGATTCAAATATAGAATATGATGATGACAAAACCTTGTCGAAACATTGTACATTTGCTGTTATGTTAAACTTATATTAAAGTTTTTCTTCATTACCCATTCAAGCCGTCTCCAACCATTACATATAGAATTACATCTAGTGCTGCTGTGAAAATGTCTATCTTTGTGCCTAAAAATCCTGTAACGAGTTTCTTGTTTGAACCATGTTATTTTTTACCTTTTATATGGTTCACCAGTCACCCCTATATCCCCAAACATAGTTGTCCCACCACCAACTTTTTCACACAGGATATAGTTATACACATGACATTCACAATAATTAAGTCACATTTTCCTCCTCCTCACACACATTTTAGTCCGAAATTCTACCTACTTCCACAAACTTAGCCTATCTGGATGTTTTAATCATACATAAAATATTTCTGTAAGTAACAATATAAGATAATTCTGACCAATGTGTTTCATCTGAATTTATCTTATTCAAAGTCATTACATACAATAGCTGTGGGGCTGTTATTAATTGTTAACAGTAGTTACATGTGCATGTATGATCTATGATTAAGATACATCACTTATACAAGTACACATATATGTATATATTCTTAACACCTATTTGCCATTTTAGTCAGCTGATAATTCTGAAATATTTTCATAATCTTAAATTTGAAAATTATCCTCTGGAACTATACACAAAATATTATGAACATTGGCATCTGCAGGGGGCGGCAAAAGGGGGCACTGAAAATTAGTTTATTTCTTCCTTAACCTACAGGCTATTATCATTTGTACACAGTTGTACTTGTAGGCCTAGAAAAATAATTTTACAAAGCATTTTCTCTTTCAATAGAAGTTTACTCATTAATTTTATTATTACTAGCATACAGATAAACTTTTAAAATTCCATGGCAAACCAACTGAGTAACTGAATATATGTGATAACTAATACTGATCCAAATACTTAACTGAATGACTAGCACTCTACCCACTAAAAACTGACTGGCTTGCTATTAACTGCTTACTTGTATTTATAACTGACGTTCCCATCTAAACCTTAGTCAAATTTACTAGATCTTAACCTCATGCATCCTCCAGCTAAGAGATAAATTAAGAAATTGAAAATATAGTTTACAAAAATAATGTCTGTAATAAATGACAAAAAGCAATGGAAAAAACCTGTTCAGATTATTTAGATCACGCTTTATCAGCTTATGCAAGAATGGAATGTACAACAAAACACCACCAGAAAAAATGACAAACTAGGAAGCCAAGTTGAATAAATGTTCTTAGATGCACAACAGCCACCAAGAAAGAAGTGCATTTATAATTTTATATGTTCTTATTTTGAAAAACAACAACATTTTTTCATCCACATGTACATTCTACGTATGTCATTTTGTCACCACAAGAAGAGTGATATATGTATATTACATACATACCAATATTTGACTGTTCAAATGAACTACCATTAATCATTTTCAAAATTAGAGAATAAGAATGATATTACTAACTATTTATGTTATCAGAAGAAACTTTTTTAAATTTTTGGAAAGATTAATAAAGTGATGTTACATCTAATAAAGTATATACTGTTTCAATAGAAAGCCAAAGCTACATGCTATTGCTACTAAATCTAATGCTAGTTAACTTAAGTTAAAGCAAGATAAGGAAGCTAATCAGTAATGCTTCAAAGAGCTTGAACTGTTGAAATAAAAAACAACATCAATGATTTGTAATATTTTATATTGAATTTAAAGATTACGCAAAGTGTGTAATATTTCTTATTGCTTATTTAATCAATTATGTGGCAATTTATTTCAGATTCAAGTTAGAGTTCAGGCCTACGGTTGTACATAACTAGTTATACTTGTGCTTAGTAATAGTAGTGAGTAATAGGGCTGATAGAGATAGTACAAGGACTAGAGCGACGTAAGAAATAACTTGCGGTTAGCATTAATTTGTTACTAACAGTAACACTAATTTAAACAAATTTTTAAATGTTCAATGTCAATTACATTTTTCTTAAGTCAAAGTTAAAGCTAAACTTTATTACTATTATTTAAAATTATTTATTGATTCAAAATAATGCACACTAAAGCCTTAGCAAAACATAAACAATAAAATACTTACTAAGTTACTAGTATTACTACAGTTTTTGTTTTCGTAAATAACGTCGTTAAGCTATTCGCTGCTATTTAACAACCACTGGTGAATGACCTACACTCTTAACTGCTTTCGAAAGACATATCTTTAAGTAAACGAACAAATCAGAAAGATCAGCTGACTTTGTTTACTTATATTAGTTCACTTCATGTACACCTTCGAACCACCATTGATAGCATATTGAATATAAATCTGCAAGATATAAACTTCAAAAGAAACTAATGATACAAAGAAAACTGACTCATTTAACGTAAAATCTATTTTCTTATTTTATTAAATCAATAGCTATTCTCAGACTCAAGATGCGAAATACATTGATTCACAAATTTAAATAACAAACTTATAAATACAATTTTTTGTTAAAACCTTGAATCCAATAGTTACATAAATAAATATAATTTTGAACTCATTTTTGGGGAGCTATAAAATTCGTATGACGAATATTCAGAACAATTTCCTCAATTTCAGTCACTTATTTTCAAAAGAATTTTCATATGAATGAAAATGTTTAAATTAAATAGTTATTTTTCAGAATTAGACTTTTAGCTTTAAATCAACAAATTATAATCACAAATCCCTTTAGTAAACAAATAATAATGTTTTTCAAAAATGAACGTTCTTCAATACTCCTGTATAATGAACCTAAAACACCTCATATTTTATGTTATTGCCTTTTTATTGTATTCGGATTTATGTCGCCGTCCCTAACTTAATTATAACTCATGATCAGAGGGCAGGCAATCAGTCAGTATCACTCTATTACCCATACTAAGGGATAAATTGTCACCTTTTTAATGCAACCATATCTTAAACCCACGAGGAACATTTTGTGATATTACATGAGTTCGAACCTGACTCGTCTGCTACAAAATTCAGAGTTATGCTATAGTCCACACCCGAACCATTCTCTGCCCTTATTAGTGCAAAAGATGAACAAAACGAAAGTTTTTATGTATATTTCTACAAGTGGGGAGGTAAATGAACAGTAGAAGTGTTGTTTTTTATTTTATGCTACATAATTTTCCTAGGTAAATATTATTTGATTATTATTTCAAGTACGTGTGGTAACAAAAAAAAACAGAGGGGCATTCAGTAGAGCGCAAACCTCTGCCACGCAGCGTTAATCATTTTCACCTCTCAAAAAATACGAAAATATATACGTATGTCCTCCATTATCAACAGACACGGACAATTTTTCGCAGGACAATGACGAATAAAATTGTATATTGTTGCGTCAGCGAGGTCACGTGACTAGTATCACGCCACTTCTTTCTCGAACCTTCGTGAATTGTCGGGAGATTACTAGATTGGGGTAGCCTGGTATATATAAGATGGTCACAACGTGACGGGACAATGTGTAAATAGTGAGTAATTGAACTGCAGACAGTGCAATGAGTAATTGAATGTATGCGGATAAAATATTTTTGGCCACGTGAGACGTGAGCGTTTGTTATAGAGCGACTGTTGAAATTAAGTGTATCGTAAAGTTATATTCAGAAAGAATAAACCAGTTTTATTTAAGAAAGGACTTGTGTCGCTAAAGTTTGGTTGGAACGAAGTTACGGAAAATTAACTAACGACTGGAGGCGTAACAATATATATATGTCCACCAAGTTTCACCAAAATCTGATCATTTTTTATTGAGTTATAGAGCAAAAAATAGTGTAAAAAATTGCTCTCTATGTTAACAAATAGAGATTTTGGGAGTTTGCTGTGACCTTGACCATCAAAAACTAATTACTTGTAAGTTGTGTCGTAGTCCAAATTTATACCAGATTTCGTCCAAATTCATTGAGCCGTTTTAGAAAAATCCTACTGACAAACACACACACACACAGAGGTGCAATTATAACCTCTGTCACCTTCGGCGGCGGAGGTAATTATGCAGAGCTGCAAGGTGAGAATGCTGGGACGGTGCTGATAACAAATTTCTAGTAAGTGTTAAACTATATAAATAGCCAAGTTTATGTGGAATTAGAGCTATTAACAATAACATAGTTTGGATGTAAAGTTAGAATATTGTTACGTCTCCGTTTGTTAATTAACTTTCCGTAACTTCGTTCCGACGAAACTTTAGCGACACAAGTCCTTACTTAATAAAACTGGTTTATTCTTTCCGAATATAACTTTACGATACACTTAATTTCAACAATCGCGCTAAAACAAACGCTATAACAACGCTTAATAACTTAACTTAATAACTTAATAACTTA
>NW_013665900.1:643673-660550 GCF_000517525.1 Limulus polyphemus
CTTTAGTATGGTATATTTAGTTCTTTTTTTCTCAATTGTCGTGAAGGGTTATGTTACGTCTCCGTTTGTTAATTAACTTTCCGTAACTTCGTTCCGACGAAACTTTAGCGACACAAGTCCTTACTTAATAAAACTGGTTCATTCTTTCCGAATATAACTTTACGATACACTTAATTTCAACCATCGCGCTATAACAACGAACGTTAACTTCAACAATACGTCTCTCTTTGACTGCAGTTCAATTACTCATTACCTACACACACATTACCTTATTGTTACGTTGTGAGCGTCTTATATATATATACCAGACAAATATATATCTAGTAAATGCTAGGGCATTCACGAAGGAACAAGATACTTCTAGAAAATTTGTGGCGTCAAAATAGTCACGTGATCTCGCCTACGCAACAATATATAATGTGTGATTAAATTATATAAATTAAAGATAGAGTTGATTCTTAAATACTTAGTACGACTTGTTGATTTTAGTTTTCGGTGGTTGTAAGGGATAGTCCTCTTAACTACATTTAAAGTGAAGTTGTGAAAGTATTAGTGTTATATTGGTATTGTGTTTTGTATTTATTGCAAAACAACTAAGGCTATCTGCCGTTATCCCCAATTTTGAACTAATAACCAGGCAGCTAGTCAACAACACCCTACCGCTTATCATCCATTCTAAGGGATTGTCTATCATTCTTATAACGCTCCTAAAGCTTAAAGTGCGGGGAATATTATGTGGCATTTTACGCATTCTGCCACAGAGAAAGTGTTAATAAACCTATACGGGATCATATTAGTTTGAAATAGTTTAGCTGTTTTTTATACTCTATAAGAAGTGGAATGTCGGTACATTGTTGTGTTAATATTAAGAAATATTGTGCAAACAATATACGATTTTTGAATTGTTTCAAATAACCATTACGTTTTCCGTTTACAAAAAGTATTTAAATCATATTGAGGACATATAAAAGTGATTGTGGAATTATATATGCTTGTTTGTTTGAAGTTAAGCATAAAGCTACACAATGGGCGATCTGTGCTCTGCCCACCACGGGTATCGAAACCTGGTTTCTAGCATTGTAAGTCCGCAGACATACCGCTGTGCCAATGGGGTACCACTCCTGGAGAGCCAGGGAATCTAGAAGGAATTAAACTGCTGTTTGACTCCTGCAACATCAACATCTCCTTTTCTATTTTTTCGCCCAATGGGAACATCATTTAGAACACACGGACCAGCAGAGGTTTATCAACTTCCATAGGTGCAGTATATTTAATCATCAGAAGCATATAATTTAGATCTTCGAACTCGATGCTGGGCTACTCATTTAGGTCCAACATGTTTTAAATAGTGTAAAGTTCAAATTGGGAACAAATTTTTTAAGGCTGGTTGATACTGAGCTGTTAAGAAGTCTGAGCGTGAATGAAAATTATGCTATTTTGGTATAAGTCAAATAAAAAAACAAGGAAATCAGTTACGTCAGGCTGTCAGTCAAGCTGAAAACAGGTCAAGAGTTCAAGTTCTATTATAAAATGGTGATTGGTGAAATTCACATTCCAACAACACATGAAAGTGTCCCATACTATCGACATATGGCCGAACACATGGATTTCGCACTTATTGTCTAAATGCAAGTACATTCTCCAGCAGCAATCTTGTGTCTTTCTATACCCCTCTCAACAGGTAACTCAACCATCTAAATGTACATTGACATACAGTGTTCGAGTAATGCTCTCCCTGGTTTTTAGGTATCATGAAAATAGTACTCCACATCACATTCTACAATGGTACTAGAAATAAAAAATGGACAATGTAGTTTTTTGGCCAGCAGTCTACAATTATTCCACTACAGTAGAAGCCTTACTAAATGAACAGCTTGCCCAACAGTTGCTTTATATATATTATACAATTGTAGCATCTATGATGTAGGGTAAGGTTTGTTATTTCAAGATGACCATTGTTTCAGACGAAAACATCGACAAAGTACTCTCCCGAGTTCTCATTGCTGATTGAACTAAGGATACACGCATAATCATTGATGATCGGTCTTAGGTATACTGACGACGGTATATTCATTTTTCAATTCAGTTTGGCTTAAGTAAATTGCCGAACTACTAGTTTCCGTTTCATGCACCATATCTACTATTCTTCCAGCTAGTATCTCCACTGTTTTTCTTCCATAATTACAAACCATAACTGGAGTATATCTTGCTCTTGCTGTTTGAGTAAGTGTATCCTGGTTTATTGCAAGCAATGTGTTTCAGATATTGCTTCAACCACAGTATTATCTGGTGATGCTACCTGAGATTCTGTTTTCAGTTTAATGCATATATTAAATAGAATTGTTATGGTTTAAATTTTTGGTTTCATCCCCTAATTGTAGTTCATCTGATAGACAGGCTATATTAGAAGATAGCATCTGTAGGAAATCTAAACCTAAAATGTCAATGTTCAAACCAAGATTTGCTATTACAATTGTAAAAGATTTAGTGGTGGTACACCAACAATAATGCATGGTCTTAGCCTAGCTTCTCCTTTCACTACTAGTGATCATAATTAATCTGTAGTTACTGGCTTGAGTGGTGGTTTATGTGACAGTGACTGAAACACTGTAAAATCCACATACTAAGCCACACTCGAATCTGTACTCATTGTACCAACCTCTAAACCTGGGGAAACAGACGGACAGCTGCTTTTCCCATATCAATGGCGATGTCTGATCTCGGGCTCTGCTAGATAAACGACTGGATCTAACAGCAACTATTGTATATATATTATCTCCAGATTCTGTTGATGATCATCCAGCCTGTTCTGTGAGGATTTGGGCTCCTGTGAAGGCACAGGAAAAGGACATCTACACCAAAAAGTGACCAAATTTTCCACAGCTACAAAATTTGTTCTTTTTTACAATCCTTTGGATCAGGATGCCTCTCCATCCATTTTACTGGTTCAGCCAGTGGGTCAGGTTTGAGGTATTTTTGACACTTCATTGATTACCACATGGGCCAAACTAAATCACCATACAGCATTTGCTAATGTGGCACCATCTATTGCAGCTTTCTGTGACGTGGTACTGGTGTCATGTTTCCAGCAGAGCAAGTATTATTTGGTCTGGAAACTTTGTTGAAATCAGAATTTAATATTACAATTCCAAAGAAATAGGTGCAGTTAGAAACATGAGGTCACTAACACCCAAGTGATGTCACTCTCTTCAGAATATCCCCGGGAACTTATCAACCAATATATTATTCTTATCTGCTGCCATCATGCTGGGGTATGCTTTGCATGTAACTGTTTCATCTCTTCAGCCTACACAGTTAAGCTTTAATGGGCATCATGTTTATGAGCTTTGAATTCTACATGGTAGATGGTTCAATTTTCTACTGGGTCAAATCACTGACTTAATTTTATGACTATGGGTTCCCCGCTACCACCTAAACTAAGCAGCAAGCATTGCATCATCTGTTTTTAGGTACAAAAATTCCATTCAACCACTTGGCAAAACTGCTTAATAAAGTGGTTCAGTCTTCCTTTGCCATCTAGTTAAAAAATATAGGCACAATGTGTTTTACCTTTATGCTTCTGTCAGTTGTAGTGATGGTAACTTACCAGCATATACATTATTTTGTTGAAACTACTTCAGAGACACTGTTAGCAATCATTTTTGCAATAACCATATCCTTGTCTGTGCACCAAAAACTTTTCGATTGAGGTTATCTGTGGAAATTCAAGGTCATACTTGCACTCAAGTTACTTGATATCTGCTCAAATGTGAAGTTTGTGGATCTAATGTGCAGTGATTTATGACAAGTAGAATAAAAACGACAAGATATGGTGTTTAAGTCAGAATAAAAATAAAACAAAAATAGTTTATTTTTTGAAACAAAATAAACTGATCATCTAGTATAAAGACTATGGTAGAATGCTGAAGTTAAATTATTTAATCTTAAAGTTAAATGTAATTAATAGTAATAATGAACTAAAGAGAATAACCCATTTGTTATAGTTTACATGATTTTTTTGTTTAAAAAAAAAGCCACATTGGGCTACCTGCTGTGTCTACTGCAGAGAATCAAATCCTGGAATGTAGCACTGTAAGTCCCTAAATTTACTACTGTCTCAGTTTACATGGACTGGACTTTGAATTATTTTCATCTGATAATTTAAATGAACCCACCAATGAAAGAATGGCACAATAATATAATAGGGGAAAAAATATATAGTATTTGATGGGCACATGCAAAAAGTTTTTACCCTCCCATGTACTTAGCTATGATTCATTTAAATTTTTTCTTTCATACCCTTCCTCAAAGAAGAGAATCCTTCACACTTTATTTGAATAATTTGAAAATATGTATATACAGAGATGGCACAGGTGACACATAAAGTTCACAACAAATTCCTGACCATTAGATACAGCAATACTTCCACCAGGAATGGACTTCCCTTTTTTCATTATTTATACAAACTTTTATCATTACTGCTGATGAAATTTTTTTGATGGCAAAAATATCTATTTGTCCATTCTACCATGTAGACTTATTGATATTATACAGATTTTCCATTCTACCATGTAGACTTATTGATATTATACAGATTTTCCATTCTACCATGTACACTTATTGATATTATACAGATGTTCCATTCTACCATGTAGACTTATTGATATTATACAGATGTTCCATTCTAACATGTAGACTTATTGATATTATAACAGATTTTCCATTCTACCATGTAGACTTATTGATTTTAAGCAATGTTTCATTCTACCATGTAGACTTATTGATATTATACAGATGTTCCATTCTACTAAGTAGACTTATTGATTTTAAGCAATTTTCCATTCTACCATGTAGACTTATTGATATTATGAAGATTTTCCATTCTACCATGTAGACTTATTGATATTATACAAATTTTCCATTCTACCATGTAGACTTATCAATATTATGCAGATTTCCATGTGTTATAGTTACACTTTTATTCAATTTCTTGTCTCACAAGTATAACAGAAAATGACTCTTTCTTCTTTAAAATAAAATTGACATTTTGGTTTAGCAAATGAATTAAATAGCTAAGTCATCATCAATTACAGGATATAAATCTTGATACTGTCTAAGTGATATTTGGTTTATAATGGCTGGAGATGGCTTGAATGGGTAATGAAGAAAAACTTTAATATAACAGCAAATGTACAACATTTCGACAAGGTTTCGACAAAAACTTGTCGAAAAGTTGTACATTTGCTGTTACATTAAAGTTTTTCTTCATTACCCATTCAAGCCGTCTCCAGCCATTATTAGTCTCAAAGTGGGTTCCTCGTCATCGAATGTGATATTTGGTTTATTATAGAGATATTACTTAAAATGATGTAAATGCCTTGTAATACCATCTTTAAAAACATGGATAGATTCCCAATTATCACACAAACAATGGGTTTCTCAACATTAAATATATTGTTAAATGTGGTAAGAACCCATTGTGTGTCACCTACCCACAATTCTAATGTCATATACACTGATGACTTACTTATCGATACTCTTTAGCTGGCAGTATTTTATATTTCCGGACAGGCAGTTGTCACATGACAGAAGCAAATAAGATCAGTTCAACTTAATTTCAAGGGTAATTGTCACATTCACTTCACCTTTCTTTAGTATATCATAAAGTTTGTATGATACACGATTACTGGTATAACGAGAGTCCAAAAGACTCAAGATTTTCGTGTGTCTCCATATTTTATACTTTTTAACCCATCTTCCACAGTTGAATGTGTACAATAATTTATTTTCCTTTATTATCCAGCCCTTCCTCTGTAACCTAGCATTATATTAATATTACTTAAAAATAAATGATGTGATTATTTTAAATTAAATGCAATCCAATAACAACTATAGTTACTATTGCTTGAAACATCTCTTGCGTACCTTCTTAAGAACAAACAATTATGGCTGGTCAGTTGGGATTAATTTTTTTTTCTAAACTCTAACTCATTAAGGTCATTCCAAATTTTTAACACAATCTTGTTAATTCTTGTTTTGAATTCATAATGTGGGTAAATTCCTTGAATTAAAAAAAAAGGAGAACTGAAATGAGTTTTTATCTTAGCATTCAATATTGGGCAAACTTTCAACTCATCCTTTAAAATCACACACATATATAAAAAACGTATAGTACTTTTTGTAAGTACACATCATAGTTGAAAAATATTTTCTCAGTTTTTGTAATTATGTACATTATGCTGTGTCCCACTTTTGTTTTAAAACCAAATGAAGCATTATTACATTTTTAAACACCTTACTTATGTGTATTACAAACAAATTCCATTTTTATTTCATATCAGCCTGAAGACATTTTAAAGAGGAATTGAATGCTTACTCAATATATATATATATATATATATACATCTCTTCCCCCGCCTTTTTTAAAAACTTTTCATTTTCTGTGGGTCTTCTGGGACCCCGATTGATTGGGCTTGAGGTAATTTGCTCCACCAATTCATACACCACTATGCATGATACTAATAATCCAAGACGAATAATATAAATGTCATTAATTTTACCTCCATTCCATATGAGGAGAAATGTAGGTCTGTATCTGTTATCACTGAATTTGATCACTCTAGTAAGTGTGTATGCAACTTTTGAAATTCATCTCACAAATATCAGTCATGTGCTATGAAAATGTGTCCATTTTATACTTCACAAACAAATGTCAAAGTTGCTTTTTTTAATTATGTGAAGCAATGGTCACAAAAATAACTTTATTATATAAGATAATATATATATATATACGTATTAGTTTATTATAACACTTCTTTTACCTTTTTTTATGTACAACACTAATCCTCATCTGCTACATTTAACATCTGTGGTATGCAAGGTTGTTGTTACTACTGACTTTGTGTAGTACCCAAAAAATTTACATTAGCTACACATATATGCAAACTATTTTATGAGAAAAAGCTGCATTGACTAAAAAATATACATATTTGAATCTAAATCATATATAAACCAAAATTTAGGATACATGGAAAGCAATGAGCACATTATAAAAATCGATAGAAAGTCAATGACTCAAGGAACTAAAATCTCTGTATGATTTCACATATATATATTAAACTAAACTAAATAGAGTTATTATGTGACAAAAATTTATGGAGTAACTTCATCAGCTACATATAATAAAACATCAAGTTCATAAGCAACTCCGTAACTTATAGTTAATTCCAAATTTATTTAGTGAGACATTCAATACTTTTTAGTTGAAAAAATTTGAAGTATATTTATTTTCATATAATAATTAGAACACCAAGCTTCTCCCATACTGTCACAAGTCTTACATAGTTTGTTTCTTTTTAGTACTCCAAAATTCTCCAATTCCAAGTGTTAATGCATTGAGACCTATTTTATAAGCTTGATAAGGAGTAAACCAACAACAGCTGTTCCAATCACTCCTATTTCAAACTTTGATGCTTCTTTTTTCACTCGATTTTCTATACCTTCAGGTGAAACATAAAATCCTTGACTTTCCATAACACTATCAATTACTTCCATTTTTTCTAGAATATTTTTATTGTACTCTGTGTTAAGAACCATTTCCACATTACAAGCAATTTCAACTTTTCCTTCATGTGGAAAGGCCATTGCCTGTACGCCAGGGAGACCACCAGCGGATGAAGCCCGAATCGCCTTGGCAATTTCTTGGCCTGTATTGACATTGTTTGTGTCTACAGTAACATTGCAGTTCATTACATATGGATGAGCTCCGATACCTTAAAACACATATTTAAAAAACAAGAAATTCTCAGTTATATGAGAATACACACAAACAAAAAAATCTAATTTTAGAATTAATTTCAAGGATATCTATCACTTATAATTTTCATTTTACATGAAAACTTTTAATGGTCTAAACAAAATGCCAATATAATAAGGGTCAAACAAAAACAGTTTATTGAAATATAACAACAGAAATCCAAAATAAAACTTTCAAACAACTAGAATACTTACAACAAAAATCAATTAGTAAACCCATGCCTGGCCAGGACAAGATACAAATGTTAATAAATAATACAATATCAATCTCAGTATCATTAATTTCAATAAATATTAAAGAAATTATGGAAAAAAAAAAAAACAGACGAAGAAAAACTTATTTCATCAGAGAATTGGACTATGTTTCAAAATTAAACCACTCAAGAACAATATTGAGCAGTAATTAGCAATAATTTTTTCTAACTATATCTTGCAAATTAACTAATTTTCAAGATCAAGGAAACTTTTTTATTTAGTGGTTAGACCACGAGGTTACAACTCATGTGACTAGCTATTACCATAAATCTACTTAACCCTTCACAACATTAATATCTGTATGTCACTGGTCGGTGAGCTTGTATCAGTTTCATAATACATGCATACTCAAAATCAACATGCTCTAGATAGAAGGTGAGTTGGCACTTTAATATAACTAAAAATCCATTGTTCAAATAAATGACAGAAGGAATATTAAATGAACATAAACAAAACCATAATAAAATAAAAGTAGAATTCACTATCTCACAAACTACTATATCAGTAATTATGAGTTGTCTGGAATCTTATACCTTCAGTGGATGAAAACTTTCTTATTCGATATGTTTATATTCTTTTCTGAGTGAATTGATACATCAGTTGTTTATTGTATGTAGCTTATTACATTAATGCATGGCAAAGTGAGAAGGAATATAATGATAAATATTCTAGAATATTTTTAACTTATTTGTATGCTAATTTATATCCTTCTTCAGAAGTGTTTACAAGGTTATCAAATTCATATAAAAATACGTTTGATAATAACTACAAATACATCATTTTGACTAGCCCAGAACGAGGTGTATGCAAACAACAAAGTGTAGTTAAAATGCAATTCTATCCTCTTTTACAGGAAAGTTTTTATTAGCCAGTAAAGAATTTTGTGATTAAAAATTATAAGTTATTATGATATAATATCATACCTATTATTTCAACTTAGAAATTGTACAGCTTTACCTAATTTATCTATTTATCAACACACACAACACTAGCAAACCAAATAAATAATAATGTTTGATAACAAACATACCACACTAGAAAACCAAATAAACAACAATGGTTGATAACAAACATACCACACTAGAAAACCAAATAAACAACAATGGTTGATAACAAACATACCACACTAGAAAACCAAATAAATAACAATGGTTGATAACAAACATACCACACTACAAAACCAAATAAATAACAATGGTTGATAACAAACATACCACACTAGAAAACCAAATAAACAACAATGGTTGATAACAAATATACCACACTAGAAAACCAAATTATTAACAGTGATTGATAAGAAAAATACAACACCAGAAAACCAAGTTATTAACATTAACAGACAACAAATATACCACACAAGAAAACCAAATTAGTAACAATGATTGATAAGAAATATACAACACTAGAAAGCCCAATTATTAACAATGATTGATAAGAAATATACAACACTAGAAAACCAAATAAATATCAATGGTTGACAACAAACATACCACACTAGAAAACCAAATAAACAACAATGGTTGATAACAAACATACCACACTAGAAAACCAAATAAACAACAATGGTTGATAATAAACATACCACACTACAAAACCAAATAAATAACAATGGTTGATAACAAACATACCACACTAGAAAACCAAATTATTAACAGTGATTGATAAGAAAAATACAACACCAGAAAACCAAGTTATTAACATTGACAGACAACAAATATACCACACAAGAAAACCAAATTAGTAACAATGATTGATAAGAAATATACAACACTAGAAAACCAAATAAATATCAATGGTTGACAACAAACATACCACATTATAAAACCAAATTATTAACAATGATTGAAAAGAAATATATCACAACAGAAAAACCAAATTAGTAACATTGACTGACAAGAAATATACCACACTAGAAAACCACAATCTTAACAATGATTGATAAAAGATATACCACAATAGAAAACCAAGTTAATGATGATGACTGACAACAGACATACCACACCAGAAAACCAAGTTAATGATGATGACTGACAACAGATATACTACAACAGAAAAGCAAGTTAATGATGATGATTGACAACAGATATACCACACCAGAAAACCAAGTTAATGATGACGATTGATAACAGATATACCATACCAGAAAACCAAGTTAATGATGACGATTGACAACAGATGTACCACACCAGAAAACCAAGTTAATGATGATGATGACCAATATTAAATATTTCTGAAAAAAAATCTGATAATACAACTAATACTGTAAATGTGTATCCAAACAGAACAGTGACTTTTGTTATTTGAATATGATGAATGTTTTGCTGGAGGTTTAAACTACAACTATTAATATTGTAAGTGATACCTACCAATATGTTACTGTCCCTGACTATATGTTTATAGGTATACATGTAGACACTGTGATTATTTGTGGAGTAGACTATAATGTCTGAAGAAATAAGTGCAATGTAAATGATCATAATTTAGTTGTAATCATTAGCTTTTAGTTGGTTGTTGTGAACCAAAATGTGTTACAATGAAAAACCTGAATAATCTCTAAAAGATCCCTTTTGTTTGAACAAAAATTATAAAATCATACCTGTAATTCCATAAGAAGCTGAAGGATTTACACCTATATCAGAAGTGATTTTAGAAAAATCAAAATTTTTAGCTCCTTTATACCATTTCAGATTTTTTCTGCGTTCTACTAAGCTTCGATGGAGTGGTTTGTCAGCATGACCAAACAAAAACACAGAAGTTCCAGGGATATTCTTTGTCAAAGAGAAGGCAATATCTAGTGCAAGGAATAAAACAAAACTTTTGTATCTTTCTCATGTAATTTTTTAAATGACTCAGAATTTTAAATGGTCAAGAATAACAACTAAGTCCTTATACTGAAAACTGATATATGTGAATATGTGTCAAGTAAATATTCCACCAAAAATATATTACATGTACACTAAATTACCCTTCCATTTTTACTATCTTCCAATGGAGGTGACAATAAGTCTTACCCACTTTTACATGAAAATTAACAGCATCTGTTAAACCTTTTATTTTACATAATTGGACCAAGTGTGACAAAAACTTCAGTACCATCCAATAAGCATCTTATGAGATTTGAAGTGATACCATTTGACAGAATTATTCAACACTACAAATACTCCGAGCCAAAATAAATAGTAAACAGTGCAGATAATATTTTTGTTTGTTTACTGTTTTTTCATTTTTAAGCGCAATAAGATATCCAACTATTCAATAATAAAAATACTGCAAGACATTTAGTCTGGATTTCTAGCAGATCACTGTTTGTCTTGGTTAAATCATTCAGCAACAAAACAATAAAAAAATAAAACTAAGAGAAGCATGTTCACAGTTAATGAATGTGAAAAAAGAGGCCAATATCTACATAATGTATCATAAAGGCAGTTCACACATTACAGTAAATGCTTAGCTTTTCCACTCTTGAAAAAAAAAAGATTGAAAAGGAAGATGGTTTTGTTTTTAAAAATAAAAATATACGACATAAAATAGGCAATTAAAAGTTCTGTTTTAATCAGTTTTGCCAACAAAACCATTATTATAACAGTTTACAATATTACTAGAAATTTTTCTATATGGTGTTTAAGATAATACAAAAAACAATGCTACTGTGGTAAGAGAAAAAATATTTAAATTTATTGTTCTAAATTGCATAACTACCCCTTCAAACTGTTTGAACAAAATGTATTTTACATTTGGTCCTCAACTTCAAAATGTTGCTATTACCAACTGTTAGTACATATGTGACAGCTCCCATTATCAACAGTTTGGAAGTAGTTGCATTAGCAGTTATCAAGACCACAGAATGCTGCTACCATCATTAAAACAAAACTTTAAGTATCTACATAAAAAAAACAACTATAAATAGATGGCATAAGAATAATAATCACAATTAGTTTAAATTTACTGGATTATTACCTCTTGCAACATCACCACATTCTTCTAATGTTACTTCTGGAGTTAGGGGTTGAATGGGAATCAGGTCTACTATTCCAAGACGAGGGTGTACACCACACTGTTCGGTGAAATTGATCAGTTCACAGGCTTTATAACAGGCACTAAGTACACTTCTACCTTCGATTAAACAAAAAAGTTTACTTTATATCATTACCTTAATGTTCTACTAACTTTTCTTGTGTCAAGAAAAATAGTCAGGTGCCTTCTTTCTCTCTATTTAATCAGTTGCATAATAAAAATATACAGGGGGCAAGATACTTAAAAGATGGAGCTTGACACAGCTAGACTTAATTAAATCTCTCCAAGCATGTATGTTAAACATAGTGACCAGTAACTATCACCATATAGGTGCCCAGTAATGAATCTAAAACCTTAGTGTTCTATTGTTTAGACAGGATCTTTATTCAGAACTGGACTAGCATTTGAGTAAATATTGTACAATACCCATTTTATATGAATTAAAAAAGCTGATAAAAATTTAGTTCTCATTGAAATTGTGATTAATAGTAATATATATATGAATAATAAAAAATACTGTTAGGTTATGCCATATTTTTGAATTGGCCATAAATAGTATCATAATGCCGTTACAGTAACGAGAAAATGAGGTAAAAAATGTGTTACATTTGAATAAATATGGCTGTCAGTGAATATGTATCATAAGATATAGCTGTATTCATTCCATTCAAAGCTGGTCGATTAACTCAATTAATCGTTTACCTACAAACATCCATTACCTCAATCATTGTCACGTTAAATGGCCAATTAACTGAAAGTAAGGTTAAATCATTTAATGTTTAGTGTTTCTGGTTATTACTGTTTTCAATTATTCCAACTATCTAGTAATAGAAATATTACCATTATGATTTTACCTTATTATTTTCAAATAATTCAAGTTTGTTAAGTTTAATCAATTAGTGTCATGACTCACAAAAATAATCAATTAATCAAAATTAGGATTCCAGATTATTACTATTTTTGATTATTCCAACTACCCAAGTCATCAAAATATTGCCAATGAGCTTCTGTATTCTGCCCACTGTGTATATATCAAAACCTGATTTTTTAGCCATTTCATGTGAACATAATTAATTTTTTTGTTTTTTAGCAATCTTGTGTGCAAATAATCAATTAGCTGAATGTAATCGATTAATGAGCTTGACAATTAATCAATAAGCAAATTTCATTAATCACCCAGCTCTATTTCCATTACATTATGAAAATTTTAGTAGATTCTGTTTATCTTAGAGATACCTCTGTCTACCATTACAAGGTATTAAAGTTACCTTTTTAACCAAAAATTAAAAAAAACTGATCTGTTTTAGGATTCTATAGTATAAAGTCAAAGTTAGATCATTAAAACAGATGAAATCAGTGGTTGTTAACAATCACATCTTATTATTGTTATTCTGAGATGCATGGCCAGCAAGCAATAGTTACTGTGAGAAACTAAGTGCAGATATGGTTTTACACTTTGTTACACTAAGAAGCATCAATGAATACTACACTATGTTACATTCACTGGTGGATGCTTCTTTGTTTCTCTATGCTGGAGAACAAATAAAAGTAATATACTTCATCACCATCATCTAGTCCATTGTTTTGCATCAATCCTAATCCCAGCTTAAGTTGTCCACATATATTGTGCCAACTAGTATTAATTTAAATAAGAAAGTGTTGAAAGCTACTGTTATTACAAAGGAAATATGTGACAGTTAGTACATCCCATTCCACAATACATAACAGGTTTTACAAATAAATAGAATGAAATAGTTAAATATGGTTAAGATGATATGAGTTAAATGCATATTGAAGAAATAAGAGTTATAAAACCTAGAAAAATTTTGATCAAAGTATCTAAAAACAGAGATATGTTCAAACAAGTTCAAGTATCTAAATAAATAAATACAAAACAACTGGATGGTAACAGAGAAAAAGTTTTATGTACAATCAAGAATACCATAAAAAAGAACACATACCTATAAGCATGTTCTATATTGAGGGTCAAACTATATCAAACATCAAAACACTATCACACTTTCAATCAACTGATAACAAAAATACAGGTGATATTCACAAAAAATAATTAAAAAAGTATATTTTAACAGAAGAATGAAGTAACCAGGAATAAATATGTAAAATAGAAAAAAATTAAAAATCAAAATGCTTGCATAAGATACTGCAGTCACATTTGAAACAATATACAATTTTATTCATAAATCAGACATAAAGATACCTCATATTTACTAACTTCATGCATTTACTTATGTTCCTGTACTTACCAATAAACTGAAGTGGTGCTACAATGGTTATAACAGATCGATTGTAGTCGTAGTCAGAAAAAATGTTCAGAACACTAGCCTTCAACCTCAAAGGTTCTGGTAATTCTAAAATAAAACACCAATCTCCTATAGATAGCATAATAATAGCATATATATATATATATTTTATTTGGACTTATCATAGGTTTCTATTATTTTATCCCATAACAGATACAAAGAATGAGATATGATTTACACATACATAATCATAGTTCAGATTCTCTGTATCCATCAATTATTAATTAAATTAAAGGACACAATAATCAAAAAATGTATTGATAAGTCATGTAAACGTGTTTCCATCTTGATAAGAAAATAAATGGGTTAATAATAAAATGTAAAACTATAGCAGTAAAAGACCAATCATGCACAATAAAACAAGTATCTAAAGTATGTTTTAAATAGTTGCAATATCCAAATTCTAGCTCTTTATATATAAAAAAAACTTTTTTCAAACATTTTTCAGATAAAACTGTGCAAATAATTCTACAAAATACATTTCAGAGTATTAAATACAACTGGATACACAACTAGTTCTCACAGTTAGTTTTTTATTAGTGTTACAGTTATGGCAATGTAACTTAACAAATAATTTTTATAAAATAATGCTATTTTCATATGTTCAAATTGGTCTTAGATTGCTATATTAGTTTAAAAAAATATTAAATTATATTCTCAAATTTGAAAGTGTATGAAGTTACAATATGTAAACTTTTACCTTAACCTTTTGTATTAGATTGCTATTGACTGTTTTCAAAACAAACCAATATTTTAAAGCATTTTGTTTCCTTTGATGACATACACTGGGTCATTTTTGTTGTTTATATCCTTTAACCACATAAATTATCCTTATAAAATCTGACAAAAAGTAAACACTATTTCATGAAGAATAATCTTTTATTAAAGTTGAATATAGAGCTTTTTTTTTCTCCAAATTTCAACTACTTACATTAAAGAAACTATCAAGTAGGAATTGGTATAAACTTTGTTTTTAACACTTCCTTTCATATTTTGGAATAACTACAATAATGAACTTTTCTGATTCTTGTTTGGTAAATGTTGTAGTTTTTAATTTTTTTTCACTTTTAGTTACTTAATTAAATACAATTGTTTATTTTAGCATAAAAGGCATACCTAGAAAATATATCAAAATACAGTCATTATTTAGTGTCGTATGTATAACCTTCTCCTAACAAAACTTCAAACTGTACTTGATATTTGTTATGTATACAAATATATATTTATTAAAGTAAAACCTTATGTTACATAAATTTTGTTAAGTATAAAATGTCAAATTCAAGAGAAACTCAATCACATGGATGCACACTAAACACAATATGGTTATATACTTGTAATACTGTGAAAAAGCAAAGAATATTTGACATTTTTACTTTCATCAGTGAGAAATAATGTTATTATTCTCAAATTTTCTTAGTTTTCTGTTATTTGTACATACTTATCTTATTACATGTTTTTTAAAGGTTTCATCAGATAGAGAGATTAATGGTGTCACGATTCCACTTTATGTTAAGTCATTTACAGACAACATGGGTCGTGATATTTTTTCTCACAATGACAAATGTCTTCCTTCAATTATCATTCAATTTATATAGGTAAACATATTTCATCTTAAGCATTCAATTAAAACAGTACAATATTATCTTCTTAATGATTGCATTAATTATGAGCTGGTTAAGAAAGAATTGGGAAGTTTAAAGAACTTCCTGGGCGAGATAATATTTCCCCAAGGGTTTTGAAGAAGGTTAAAGATTGGATATATGAGTTACTTATTATGATTTTTTGTCAGTCCTTGAATAGTGGTCAAGTACCAGAGGATTGGAAGTTAGCTAATGTAACTCCTCTTTTTAATGGAGGTGATGAAACTTGTCCCCGTAATTATAGACCCATTAGTCTTACATCAGTTGTAGGAAAAGTTTTGGAAAGTCTGTTCAAAGATGTTTTGCAAAGTCATTAAACAAAATTTAGAATTTTATTGGATAGTCAACATGATTTCACTAGGGGAAAATTTGGCCTTACAAATCTTTTGACATTCTTTGAAAAGGTTACTGCTATATAGATGAGGGTAAGGGTGTCAATTTGGTGTATCTGGATTTTCAGAAAGCATTTGACAAGGTGACACATAAAAGGCTTGTAAAAAAATTAGCTCTATAGGTGTGAGGGATAAGTTATAAATTGGAGAGAAGAGTGGCTGGATGGAAGAAAGCAGAAGGTTGTTACAAATGGAGTTCAGTCAAACTGGATTAATGTTACAAGTGGTGTACCTCAGTATTAGGACTTTTGCTCTTTTTCGTTTACATCAATGACATAGATGAAGGAATAGTCAATAAATTACTTAAATTTGTAGATGATATTAAGGGTTTGGGTGTTACCAGCTGTGAAGAGGATGCTGCTGATTTACAAAAGGATTTAGATCATTTGGTGAGTTGGGCAAATAAATGACAGATGGGTTTTAATTATAATCAATGTAAG
>NW_013665900.1:660834-695354 GCF_000517525.1 Limulus polyphemus
AATCAATGTAAGATAATGCATGTGGGTTATCATAATTTGAATTATAAGTATAATTTGGATGGGAATAACCTTAACATTGTTATGGAGGAAAGGGATCTTGGTGTAATAGTCGATCAGTCTCTAAAGCCATCCAAGCTGTATGCTGTTGCTAGTGGAAGGGCAAACAGGATTTTAGGTTGTATCTACAGAAATTCTGAATATATGTCTAAAGAGGTTATGTCATTGTACAGTCACTAGTTAAGCCACATTTGGAATATTGTGTTCAGCCTTGGGTGGAGTGGTTGTCATACAAGGAAAGGATGAAATATCTCAAATTGTTTTATCTTGATAAAAGAAGTTTTTTTTGGGGGGGGGGGTCTGATTGAGGTGTTTAAGATTTTACAGGGAATTGATAGTGTTGATGCATCATCTTTTTTCATATTTAACAGTGAGAATAGTAGAACTAGGGGACACAAATATAAATTTTGGCAAGGTAGGAGTCATCTTCAGCTAAAAAAGTTTCATTTTTCTAACAGTAACAAGGTGGTTGGCCTTCGGTTGTTGTAGAGGCAGTAAATTTAAGTGCGTTTCATAAAAAGCTTGTTAAGTATATGAATGATAAGGGTTGGCTTTAATATTTTTTATTATTATTTCAATTTGGTTTAGAGGATGGAACAGCCGAGATGGATGGTAATAGGTCCCATGTTGTCCCAAAACATTATGTTTTGTTATTGTTAATTTAACAATCGTAGTGTGTTTAGTTCCTTCTGTTTTACAATGACTAAATTTTAAAAAAGTCTTCAGTCATACAATTCATAATAATTTTTAAAGTTGTTTATACAATTACTTAAACAACCACATACAAAACACTTGCCATTATTTGAACCATCCTTATTTATTTCTAATGCCGCACGCGCAACACGTGCAACAATATCTTTTTCACGAGCTTCCGATATGTTCATTAAACATGACGCGAGTGGAATTCCTCGTTTAAAGGTGCACGTCATGTTAAATAATAATAATTTTTTAAACGTTGGATTATAACCTAACCCCTCCCCCCCAAAAAAACAAACTTGAAAGGTAAGTTTCTTTAAAAATTTACACTAAACCAAATAATTTTACTATTTCTCATTATTTTGGCTGACACGTGTTTTAAACAACAACGCTACCTATCTTTTTTATTAAAAATTAAACTCGTTATTTTATTAATATTATTATGTTCACATATTAAGTTTCATAAATTAGAAACTATTTCCTGTGCATGAGTTATTGTTCGTTGCCTAAATTAGTTTGCTTTAGTGCTAATTAAAGAATAAATTATTAGAAGGGTTTTAGAAAACATCCGAACATTCTAATCGAAACTATGCTAAAGTGAATTAAAATCTGTGATGCCTTATTGAAGACAATTCATAAACTGTACATAAAAATATACGTATATAACCAAGTTTGATTTAATTGCTACTGTACAATACGAAAGCTTTTAAATCAAAGATTGAATGCGAAACTCTCTTTCATTTTAACAGTGTGGTATATCCAAGTGAAACTATATTAGCTTTAGTTTAGAGCTATGTTCGATAGAGTGTCTAGACAATTGCTGTAACTTACTCGAACCGATTGCCTTTACTATATATTACAAGAATTACTACTTCAGACCACTTTTTAGATCGTACCAACTAAATATGGTTCCTGATCAAGTGCAGTGTTCCTAAGTTAATTCGCTAGAAACCTCATATTTACCTAGAGTGACTTGTGGTACCCACATGATTGGTCACTATCATTACAACATAGGTGGATCCGTAATATTACCGCAAGATAGAAATGCACAGTATATTGAAGAATCACATTTCCTATCTTACATACTTCAAGATTGTGTTAACCCTTTTATTGCCCTTGGAAACACACGCCACACAGATATCACAACCCTTGAACAAATAAATCCAATACAATTATAAAAACGTAACAACACAATACCAATAAATAATGAAGTGTATTACATAAATCATGTCAAATACCCATAAACAAAGAAAATTAAATGCATATTAAACATTATTGCGGAAACCTTTTAGTTAGAAATAATATGCACAATACTAAATATATTCTTTAACATGGAAATAATATATAATTAAAAATATACCCTCACCAGAAGTGTATAAAATGAGAGGGTACGCTGAATAGGAGCCTATTTGGGGGCATATCATCTGCTGATGGCGCCCCCATAACTCGCAAACAACAACAACAACAAAAAAAAAAAAAAAAATAGGAGCCTGCAGCCTTATAATAGCTTGGATATGAAGGGGTTTGTTTGTTTGTTTAATTTCGCGCAAAGCTACACGAGGGCGGGGATTCGAACTCGCGATCAACATATTGCGAGTCGAGCGCCCAAACCACCTGGCCATGCCGGGCCATATGGGAAAATTCGTCGGGCAGGCCATATACTCTGCGCTATACCTCTGTTCCTAACAAATGCAATCGCTCGCAACTAACATAAAATCTTTAACGATGATACATAATTTAATGAAAAAAAGAAACCATTTTAATAAAGAAATCCGATATATAATCAAAAATCCTTGAACACTGAATTAAAGCATAAAACAAACCATATAATAAAATGATATACGTTATACAAGAAAAATAAAACCCTCTACTCACAGCATTCAAAAATGAGCGCTTTATCACTGGTTCAAACACATTAAGAATAAGCCGAAACTTTTATATAAACAAAACATGCTTAATCACCACTTACAAAAAAAATCCTTTATAATTCAGAATGTATAAAACTAACCCTTCAATATATTCATTGAAATATTGTTAATATGGTAAATTAATCTTTAACATTATAAAACCAAGCAACCCTTAATTTAAAAATCAGTAACCTCTTCACATGAACTCAAAACCTTTTAAATTGAGAAAAGTGAAAAAAGAGTCACTAATATATTTCCAAAGACAATCACAGTGAATTGCTTTTCCTTCTGGATTCTGTACGCCACGTTGAGTCTTTTTAGTACAACATATAGCCCTTCCTAACATCTTCTTAACTCTGCATTTCATTATTTCATGTAATTGGGATTGTAAAGCTAAATCATGCTGCCTCGATGGAATACAGTCTTATTAGCAATCATATCACAGTAACTTTTCATTTTATCACTTGCTGATTCAAACCTTTCCTGGATAAAATCATGTATGTCATCATTGTTATTCTTTACTCTCTCTGCATATTTTAGCTAAAATTATACTGAGTGTCTGTCCTCTGCATATAAGTACAGAATGTTCAATGACACTTTAAGTCCTATCCCAAGCATCAGTGTGGCTTCATATACTGCTGTTCGATTAGCAGTAAAAGATATTTATTCCATGCTTTCTAATGCTCATTCACACAAATGGCTAACTGGTTGAAAAATGTATGTATCTCTATATCTTCACTATGCCATTGGAAGAGGAATGAAGGACTATTGTCATCTTCTTTTCTATTTCAAAAACTTGACATATTTCTGCAAACTAAGCTGATACAGAGTTTATTCCTGATGTTAGTGCACCCCAAATCTTAGAGAGAATTCATTGGCGAATTTTTGTTTGCTAGAATTTTTTGCTTCATGGTTAGGAACAGCACATGTTTCTGACCATCTGGTGAAATAGTCGATCACAACTATGATGTATTTATATCCATTGTGGCAGAAGACCAGGCAGTTCTACTGCAAAACTCTCAAGGGGTACTCCAACACAATACTGTTGTAGTTGCCCATGTTGTTTCTTTAGCGAGCAAAATTCATAGGATTGACACCAATTCTCTGCATATCACCGGGACCAAGCCCAATCAAAATACTCTCTAATGTCTTTTTAACACCTAAGTGCCCGGCTGTTGAAAATTTGTGGAAATGAAGGAATGTTACGGAATCTAGAGACTGTGGAAGTACCAACTGTAGTCACTGTTTCTGCCCACTGGTATCTTTCCATTACCGACGTAACAATTCCTCGTATTAGCAGAATGAATCCCACTATCCATATTAAACCTTTGTCTTTAGGCCACGTGGCAAAACTATTTGACATGAGAGGTTTCTCATATTATTTTTGATCCATTGTATAATTGATTTCAAACTCATATCTTTATCTTGAACACCGTTTAGTTGAATGTTGGAACACATTACTTCTTCATCAGCAATTGTTTATGTCACATCTTGGAATATACTCTCTTGTACTTTTGATTGGTCATCTTTACTACCTTGTGATTCCATCTTCTTACAGTACTTATACTCTTCTTTAATACATAGTCTTCATAATACGCATCAGAATTTCCATGGTTTTAATGGATTATGCACGATGTTAAAGTGGTACTCCTGAAGTTTCTCGAGCAATTCTGCTATCTTGCTTTCTAGATTACGGAAATTCACCAGTCACTTTAATGCTACGTGATCTGTCCAGATTATAAACGTTTATCCATATAGATAACGATGAAAATGGTTTAGAGTTTGAATAACACTCAGTACCCTCTCCAAGTTTTACAATACCTCTTTTCTGCAGCATTCATTGCTTTGCTACAGTAGACAATCACATTTTATTTTATATGTTACTGCTCCAACTGTAAAATCATTAGTATCTGTTACTAATATGAGGTCTTCAAGAGTTTGGTATACTAATATTAACAGGAGTAAGGGTAAGTTCTTTCTTTAGCTCGTTAAATGCTTAATCTGTGTCCAAACTGAATTGAAAGAAAAATATACATTTCTAAAAATTTGTAGATTAACTAAGGAAGTAGCTAACATCGTATCATCCTATACCACAACAATAAACATTACTGAATTTATAATGATGAAACTGAATAGTCCCACTCCACTCATACCTCTGAGGGAAGATCATAGACATTATATAAGGGAGAACTACACTGGACGTAAACCACATGATCACGTCTAATTATATGATTATCACTGCCAATCGCACTTGACAATAATGTTAAATATCGAACACACGTCATGCAGTGTCGTTAACACGTATAAATAAAAACGTTTAGTCTTATTATGTTCGATCGGACGCCTTTCGTCAAGCGCCCTCACCCTCTCGGTAGGTCAGCGGTAAGTTTACTGACTTACAACATTAAAGTTCGGGGTTCAACTCCTCCCCATGATGGATATAGCGCAGATAGTCCATTGTAAAACTTTGAACTAAAAAAACAACAGCAGCTTTTCGTCAGGCAGTAAATGCCGTTTTTCTACATAATAATGCTCGATGAATGTTGTCCGCCCGAAACGTTGCACATACTAAAACCATATTAAATTACTACTTTTTAATTTATCCTTCTTTCCCTTTTACCCAAATTGTTTCTGCTCACGTCAATTGGAAAAATATTCATTTGTAGTTCCAACTTCTCTGTGTGGTCTTACAATTTGAAAAATTTGAGAGTATCTATAAGACAATCATTTGGATAATTTAGAACGACAATATTAATAGAAGTTCCCCCTGCTGTTAAAGATGTTTGTTCCATTCATGCAAGATCTAAATGCTTTCCTCGCGTTAATGTGTTGTCAAGATAGTTCTTTTTTGGACAGCAAAACACATCTAGTGAGTGAAAAGGAAAGGTTGAACATGTACATATTCCACTCAGTCAGATTCTAAGCCTCTTGCACGTGTTGCAGAAAATTAGTTAACATTTTCCCCTTCTAAAATGTCTTATTTACAATGTTGCATTTCTTGTACATCCATGTCGTGTGAGAAATAGCATACCGTTCACAAGCAACTCTATTTCCTTACAGTTGGAAATCAAACAAACTAATTAATGTTGGTTTCGTCAGTTCACACGTTCATTCATTGAAACACTGTTCGCAGATAATTCCAGCATACTTCAACGTTACTAGTTTCAACTATTTCTCTCTGCGTTGGAGTATGTTCGAATTTTCGACACTTAACCCTTCTCTTTTGCACACGCAATACCACTTTCTGTTAAACTACTCTCTCCAACTCGTTTTCTCTATTGACATGTCTCATTTACGTCAACAGGTGTCTCTGTGTCTAACACTTAGTCACAGCAAGGAATAAAATTGTCTTTCAATCTGGAGTTGGGTTTTAGATATATCCTCCAGAGGAATGCTCGGAGACAGCAAAATGACAAATCCTTCTACTCTGTTGGGTAAGTTTAGATTGGCTATATCATCATTTGGTAACCTGGACAGAATGTAATATTTTCAAAGTGGACTCGTTGCTCGAGTCCAGATGAATCATCATTGGAGAGTCCATAATTAGGTTCTGTAATTATTTAAGTTGTGTAAACCTGAATGTCAACTCCTGTTGTTCATAATGCAAATCGTTTTTTAAATCACTTTAGAAAAAGTTCTTCCACCAAGACTGACTTTGAAATACACCCAGTTACAGAACATGTCATTCTCCAGCTGCTTGATGTATGTGACATTTGAACAGAAAGTATGGCTGGAAGCCTTATCTTGGTGAACCCATATCCTGTTGGCCTCGTTTCTGACGGAGATCCTTCTTTATTATGTTGTGTTGTTATTGTCTGGGGCAGATGAATGAATTTTACCATTGACCTTTGTGTTGTTTGTGGATTCTTATCTCTTACATGAAACCGTACTTTGCTTACAACGACTTGTTGCGGGTCTCTTTCTGGTTGATCCTAGTGATCCCATATTCTTTTGTTTTCCAATGCCATAAAATATAAGGGATATTCATATTCTGAATATTTTAAATCCTCTTCCTGAACACATTTTTATGATCTGAGTGGAAGCATATTTTGATTCATAAAGAGCTGTTGCATACCCTTTCCAAAAGCAATCCATTTTTGATGGCATCACACTACCAATGAAACAGCAATGTCGGAATCTAATTTTTATACATGCCATTCCTTCCTGGCCCTGTATTGGCTGTGATTGTCAATAATACTTATTTGCATATTCAAAATTGTTTGAATAGAACCTACTCAACCCTGTGTGTATACTTTTATCATCTCTTTAAGATCACTTCCACAGGAAATGGTAAACTATGCATATACTAGAACAGATATGTATCTCACAAACATTGTTCGTGTTCATTATTTACTATTACAAGCACTTGATGCATATACATCAATCTTTATAAGTATTTATGTGTATAAAAACTGCATCAAATGTAAGCACGAGAAGTTTATCCGAAAAGTTTTTTTTCTTAATCATAGTTATAATTCACACACTTGATTAATGGATGCTCTTTTGTAAGAAAAGATTGGCTTTTTGTTACGTTAACAGCTTCAAGGTTTCTTGATTTTTACTATGGATATATTTATTTTTGTATACATAGTGACACAGTTACATTACTTACTCAAACTGTGTTATTTTATTATTCAAAACTGAAGGTACCTAAATATATATATATATATAAGAACTTCTTGTAGGATTTTACTAATACTTCTATCCATAATTTTACTCATGCAAGGTAAAACAAATACTCAGTTTATGACCAAATATAAAAAATAAATTTTACAATCTACAAACCAATCTTTACTTTTTCAATCCTACAATTTTCTTAAATATTTTAACCACCACAAACAGACTGAATATCATAGATAACGTTATAGTTTTATTCAGAAAATACAGTACATATCATTTACATGTTAAAGAATCTTTCAAAGGAAAAGTCATAAAAACACACCTACAAAATACTGACTTGGAAATAAATGGGAGAAATAATAAAACATATTCCTTGTTTCAGTGATAATTAAAACATTTTATATATAATTACTGATCTTAATGAATGAACTAACATGAGTGTTGTCATCCCTTATTAAATATATCTTCACTAAACTCTCAGTACGAATGTATATGGCATGTTTAAATTCTTGAACCCTATTATGTGACATTCATGTGATTCTTTAAAACGTTTACAGAATATAGCAAATATCCTTTCACAAATTGATAAGAGCATATTCTGTGAGTCTTACATTCCAATTCTTCATTTTTTTTCTCCTTTGTTTTTTATGCTGTTTAGTTTCGCTATTTCTACAAGTGTTGACATAACCAATATACATTAAGGAACATGTATTTAAAAATTATTCTTCAAATATCCACAGGCTGTTATAGTATTTTATGTTCTGGTTGCTTCACTACATAACATTTAAGATTTTTTTATCCTAAACATAAACATTAAACAACAAAAGAAAAAAAAATCAAAAACCAAAAGAATACAAGAAACTTTAAAATGTTATGACATCCGCTACTACTATTACAATTTTTTTCAAAACAAAAAGCAAATTATTAAAATTTCTGGTTCAGAATATATTCTAAAACAACTGACCTATTTTCAAATATTCATTGTATACAACCCAGCCAACAACAACAAAGGCAATCCCATTAAATATTTACAAGTACTTCCACAAACAGAGAAAAGGATATTGAGTATTGTTATTACAATAACGTAAAAAAAATTAAAATAGTTTAAGTTTTAGCAGCTATGAATATGTACATTCAAAATGTTTACCAATAGTGATAGTAATAGCAACAAAAACACATGGGCAGGGACATGTAAAGAAACATTAAATCACTACATTAGGCAAAAAAAGAAAATTCTGTATAATAAACTAATCCTGCAGCTGAAAAAATTCATAGGATTTGTTTGTTTTTTTTTCAATATATTTCATTATACATTCACAAAAATCAGCATTTAGTTCATTAATCAACCACAGATCTTTAAATAAAAAATTTAAATAATTAGCAAATCTACTGATTCAAAGCCTTAAAATATTTTCATACCAAAAAACTAGATATCAGTGGAAGCACATCTTTATTGAAGCTCATTTTAAGGAGTACTAGAAGAAATATGCAATTTTTTACGTTAACTATTGAATACATTATAGCACAGTGCTAGTCATTAGTGCTTTTTATGGTAACTAGTGGATGATTAGATGTGAAAAAATTTAGATGTTTTGTGACATGTAAAATAAATAAGAAGGTATGATGTCATGAAATTTTTTATTTAAGCATCATTACCAGTAATAAGCTGGATATTATACTAACCTTCAATAATAACTCTGTAGTTTATAAATCAAAATGTATTATTAAAAAACAGAAATGCAAACTCAGGCTTGTTTTTTTTAACTTTAGTCAAGTCCTTAGCTTAGAACTTTCATGCAGTCTAAGCCAGTATAAAAAAGAATTATATAAAGGACTGAGTTTTATTTTTTGACTGATAATATTAATTACACTGGAATACACTAACTGGTTTATATGCATACCAACTGCTTTCTAATTCAACTAACATTAAATTTCTACAACATGAAACTTGCATTAGGTGCTTCCTATATTTACTGTATAGTTTCAAACTCCCTAAAGTATGCTCAGTCATCTGAGAAATATATCTGAAATATAAGCAGACAAAGATTAGATACCAACACCATGAAAAATAGCAGTAAGTAATTTGTTGTAATTTTCAAAGTTTGGTAAAACAAAACAAAACTGTACAGTGTTTCTTAAACACTGGAAATAACTTTACTTAGTGCAGTTTTTCAAAATTGCAGGCCTACATTGTCACCAGCATGCTGAACATAGCTTTTAAGTTTCCTTACAAAAATGTATATTCCCAAAGGCTTCAGAGAGCCTTAGAATTTGCACTCTGATCATATATCTTTCAGTAACAAATGCATTACACTGTCAAGTTATCCTACTGTGATTCTTAGATGGTAAACAACTTTATCCACCTATGTTAAAATTTTGTGCATATGACTTCTCTTAACTTCTAAAGGGAGTGTAAGCATGACATAATATTTAATTTACACATCAGTTAAGCTCTAAAGTACATGCCTGTCATTCTACAGTATTATGGAAGACACAAATAACTCACTCAAGTAGATATTTTAAAATTAAACTAATATTTTTATATCTAGACCCAATTTCAAGCAACTCATTAAGAATAAAGAATGTTAATATACTTTAATTCTTACAGAAATGTTTAGAAAATGTATACAACTGTAAAATAAGATTAAAAAAGTCAAAAACTAATTTTATTATAACACACAGTTTTGTATTAAACATAACCCCCTGGGCTTAATGTTAGTAAGAGCATTCATCACAGGCCAACAACAATTTGTTATTTACTAAATGTACGACTTAGTCTTACTATAACACACATTTCAAACGAGATATTAAAAACGAAGGTACATAACCAAAAAGTAATTTTTCATGTGTCTCATTTCCACTATGCCTACTTTTCATACCTCCTTTCTATTGTTGAATTACTATTTGTAGGTAAGGTATGTCGGCTAAATGCACCAATACATTCTAAGTTGTCCTGTGTTATTTAACATATTACTTATATCCATCTTGGTCATCATAAGACAAATACAAATCAACATTATCATTTTGTAATACAGGTGTCATTTATCTAAAACATATAAAAACACTGTATTGAAGTATCAAGTAAGGCAAGACACTATGTTATAAAACACATCTCTCTAACTGAATTAAGAACACAGCACAAGATGCAGTTCTTATGAAGCATTAGGCTCCATCCTGACCACCTAAAAACAAAGTGCAGGAATCGATCCTAACAAAACATGAGGTTCCATCCTATTCATTTTAATACACAACATAAGATATAAAAAAAAAGACAGCTTTCTAATTATCTTAAAACTAAAGAATATTTATATATTATTCTAACCTGCATTAACTGCATAAAACAAATACAGAAAAGAACCATGTAATGAACATAACAATTTCATAACTTTTGAATAATTCAATGTTCTTCACCTAACATATCCTGTGTGATAATTCACACATTGTACAATATGGTGTTTCTAAATGTTTTAATTCTATCAGATAGTAAACCAGCTTTACAAGTTAACCCATGCAGTAAGCATTAACTTTACAGAAAAGTGCAAGACTCCCAAGTCTAGAAATTAAATAACATTACAAATGAAGTAATTCTGTACATTAATCTAATTTTTTAATTCTTTTAACACTTCATAAAGATGCTTTTACAAGGTTTATAAAAAGTAGGATTTCTTTGAATTGATTTACCTTAAATTCATCAACATGGAAGACTGTTGTTTCAGAAATAATATAATACTCAAAGATTTTTATTAATTCTGAAACAACACCCTCCCATGTTGATGAACTTTAGGTAAAGTAACTCCGAAAAATCCCATTTTTTATGAACCATAAAAAAGTAACTTCAGTTCACAAAAATTCAGATGTGTTTTCGTACAGAGTAGAATAACTTTTGTTAATAAATCAGAAATGCTAGAAATTCAGATGATCTCTCGATACACAATTGTTTTAATTAATAAAAATCTAAATAATGAATAAACAAATCTATTCCTAAGGTCAACCATTCTATTAATAAATGGTACATTAACAGATTAGAATGACATACTAATAAAACACCTTACATTTATCTTTACTAAATTTTCAAAATATTAAAAAACCACATATCAAACAGGTGTTTCCTCCATTATCTAATCTTTTGGGTAAAAATGAATTAATATACAGAAGTTCCAGATGCTGAAATTCTTTTCATTTCAGAGGCAAAAAAAAAATGAAGCTTGTAATATCATATAGTTAAAGGAACAGCTCTAATGAATATTATAATAACAGTAACACAAATACCTGTACAATTTACATATATATGTCTATTTCAAATATTTTTTCTTCCTTTCAAGACAAAGCTTTTCTGGTTAACAAATAAAAAGTTCTCAATTTACAAATCTGGAAAAACACATTTAAAACAGTTGCACTGAATACTGAAAAAGTTTTACTTATAGATATAAAAACTACTTGTTGATCTTAGGTTTTAAAAAGATAACTATTTTGAATAAATTTCATGGTTAATTTCTATTCTAAAAATTTATACTAAAATATATAATTCTTCTAGATGAAATTTGTTCAAAAAAAACATCCTACCACTAGAATAGTTCTTGAAATCAAAACTCTTATAAGACTGGTGCTACCAACTGAATTGTGTGTTTACATACAAAAAATCCATTAATTCCATCTTTAAAAATTAAAAGCTGTTCAGTTTTATATAAAAATACAAACACTAAGATGGTGAATTTCATTTAGTGTTATTATTTAATTATAATGTACAGAAGAGTCTAAAAACAAAGCACTTGTCAGACACAGACAAGAATATCAGTTAACAAAATAGAAAAGCCTTCGTGATGAAGGGGAAAATATTGTACATGCTTACAATCAACTATTACTAATCAACTGATACATCAAACACAGTTGACATCACTGGTAATATCTAAGAAAAGCAGTAACTAACACAGCAAAATTAAAAAAAGTGTCTATTTACAAGAACATTTTTTTTTTAATTTGTTCATTAAACCTTCTGCAGAGGGCACAAACATTTCTTTCATGTACCAACCATATCTAGGTGATATAAAACACAAAAGAACATTGGTTAAAAATTAAGTTAACTAACACCCATAATATTTTTAACGCCATTTAGATAATAAGTTCTTCACGAATGGTTTAGCATGTTTAGTTGACTCACCTAAACATGACTCTGCTGATTGAAAAGCATTTTCCATAAATCTCATATCAAAACTAAATTACTAAGGAGGATAATAATGTATTTCTAAACTAATTTCTGTAGGACACTTCCTGCAACATTTGTGCAAGGAAATTATTCAAATTACAAGCTAGCTTTTGTGCTTGAAATACAATGGTTTAGTAGAAATTCAATATCAAATTTTATCTTACCCTTTTAGTTTCTTCATTTCTTACAATGAACTCTGACCACTTTTTCACTTGGAACAATATTTCTATGTGACCTCCAGATTTTAAAAAGAACCATAGATGAGCAAGCTCCTCATTTATTGATTAATATGTTAACTTAACATGAATTATCTTATTTTCTCGCTGTCATTAGCAGTTGTACAAATTAATGTCTGATATAAAACAAAACAAATAAAATCTTTCCAACAATATAAAGATATTTTTGATTATTCAATCCATGGTAACTGCTTAAATTGCAAATACTATGCTAAAGACAACACCTTAGATTTTGGTATGACTTCACTTCTTTCTAATCATTTGTAAGAAAATCATAAAATTCTAAACACATGAATTCTTATTTAAAGTGTGCTAGTACAAAATTTCTTTCTATATATTCTTGAAGTTAAGGCTAATTTGAAACTTTTTAAATTTAGTTTTATTATGAAACAAAATAAACGTACATCCAGTGACTTCACACCTATTTTTTATGCCTAAGTATTAAGAGCTCTAAATTCTACAAAATAACATTGTGTAAGAAAATTTTTTGAAATGCAAACCTTAACATTAAAAAAATTCTCTTTATTAAAGAGAGATGTGAAAAATGAGATACTAAAAGAAAGATTTACATTAAAACTCCCTTTTGATGGTCACATATAATGTTATAGTAAGAGTGACTTATGCAAAACTTTGTTGTGAACAAATTCAGAAATAAATCAAAAAGGTTTAACTAGGGAACACAAAAAGGTATCTTATTTTAACAAGGGACATAATTGGTATTTTATTTTAACAGGTCATAACTAATTGACCTGTTCGGGACTATATAAGAGAAGGAAACCATGATTTTCTGAACTGTATTTTGAGTTTCTTACCAAGTTACTCTGAATGGTGAGTGTCCCGTTCTTCTAGATTATGTAAAATTGTGTGTCCTTGTCTTTTGTGTTCCTATGAACTGAGTCTTGTCCTTTTAAACATCTCTTAGCAGTCATAATAATCATTTGAAGAAATAAACTTCAGACACACTCAACATTAATCATTTCTTTTATCCTAGCAAATGTTTAGGACTTTGCCATGATGGTTTATGGCTCTTCACTACTTTATAGCATCTATAAAATAAAGGTGCCATTGTAGAAATGTGTAAAAGTTTTGGATGGTGTAAGTAAGCAGCACCATAGTACAAGTCATGTGAACGCAAAGTTAAGTCCAGATTATTCTCAGAGCTGCTTTAAATATAATATTCCTGGCTGGATAGTATCAGGTTACTTTTTAAAGTGTGCTTTAGAGAAGGCTTAGATAATCTTTGTAATTCTGTGTCAGAAATGTTTTAAACCTAACTTAAAATAATCAAGTAAAAGTATCTTGTACCTTTCTAATTTCTAATCTGTTTTCTTATAACCAAAATATGGTTATTATTCAATTTTTTAATGTAAGTATTAGTGTTTAAATGAATTGTAAATTGGGAGATCATTGCTATCAACATTGATAGTAGTATTAAAATAATTAAATGTGATTTGTCAACTTCTCTGTTCCTACGTGTTTTTCAACTATCATGAAAATAATTACAAGATCACTGTTGTTAAGAGTGTGGCAACAAAATAGTGTGTGTGTTTAACATTAAACACTTGGATGAAAAGACTATATTGGCTGTGACCAAGTCCATTTTCAAAAAGTCAACAGATTCAGTTTAGTCATTTTGGCATCAGTCATGGTTTAATGTATCGTTAGTAGTTAGTGTGTCATAGTGTTCTAGTCAACTGGCTGGTCACTCTTATGCTAGACAAAAACAGTACTGCTGAAATAAACTGAAAATGGTAAGGAAGGTGCATAATGATACTTGTAAGTGGCCGTGTACTTTCATTCATTCATTAAGCGAAAAAATAGGCCTAACTTTGCACTTGTGAACTCAAAAGGAAATATTGAATGAGCTATTTTAAAAATCACCTTTATTATTGTAATATACCTACCAAATTTTAATTCAATAATGTATGGCTCACAAATACCAAGTACAATGACCGACTGCAGTGTGTGTGGATACTGATGATAAGCCTTAAATGTTTCATACCTCTTCTTTTATGCCATATAAAAGAACAAAAACAGTGGATCTACAGTAAATTTACAAACTTTTTCCATCAAATTATTCCTCATAGGTACTGATTAATGTTCACCCTCAGCAAGCCAGTGGATATTTTGGAGAAATGGTTAGGTTAGAGGCTCTAAGAGTTTAGGTCTAACCATTTTAATTTTGAACTACTGACCAAAGGGAAAGCAGCCAATTAGTAGCTCCAAAGGTTTTGTCCAGGTCTAAACTGCACAATAGGATTGCTCAAGACACTGAAACCCCAAAACCCCTAACTAAAAAGCCATGCTTAGCTCTTCTCTGTTTCAAAGAATATTCCCTGATAGCATAATAGCTCAGAACATTGCTCAAGAAAAAAAAATGCAAGTACCTGATTGTTTTGGATCAGTTCTACAGTTTAAAAAATTAAAGATCAGGATGACTACATAATCTTATAAGACAATATCTAAATAACAAATATACACGTCAAGTAAATTCAAATGTATATAAGGAAGTAGGAAATAAACCAATTCAGCGCTAAATTTTTATCATCACAATTTTTTGGGGTAAGCTACTGTTTATGGTACAATTCATTACTTTCTTAAGCCAAAGATCTTAGCTCTCAATAACACGATTAAAAAATCTAAAGTGAAAAGTTATTTGAATGCTAGCCTGTTGAGTCTAAAATATTGTAGACTTCATACAATATAGATCAGAAGATTAATAAACTATTAAACAGTTGGTATTAATATTTTAAAGCCAGTCCTGCAACTTGTGAGGGTTACAGAAACATAACTAGAGAAATAATTTTTTCCCCTTATAATTCTGTAAGAACAAGAGGTTAGAAAATTGATTTTAGCTATTTGTGCAAAGCTACTGAAGACCTATCTGCACTAACCATCCCTAATTTGGAACTGATAGACTAAAGGGAAAGTAGCTAATCAACAGCACTTACCACCAGCTCTTAAGCTACTCTTGTCTGAGTGAATAGTGGGATTTGGTCACTGCCTTATAACATACCCATGGCCCCAAAGTACAGAGTATGAATTTTTTCTTTGCATTAAGAGGATACTAACAATGGACCCACAGATCTACCGTATGCCAGTTAGTGTAAAAGCAATAAAAGAAAAAAAGGATTTTTGATCTCATGATCAAATCCTTTTACACAATCAAATAATATTACAGTGATACACTAATTTGTCCCAAAGTAGCGCTCTTTCAATCAGTGGTTTATACCTGACAACTTAATAAATTTATAAACCCGTTGTATACTTGTTTGTTCTGATCTTGAAAATACTATTAAGTGTGTTATTACCAGATTCTTGAAAGATAATGTTACAGAAGTAACTAGAGCAACACAATCTCTTTAATATCAAAATAGACCCTTGTGATTAAAAAAAAAATCAAAGCTGTCAAACAAGTTAGATTGAAAATAAATACCATACTGAGTGAACTGAAATCATTAGAGAATGAAGTGTACTACAATTCTATGAATTTAGGGTGGAATGTGAGGAATTCCTAGTAAAAGTAATCAAAATACCATAGAGAAAATAACCATCAAGCACTCACTTGCTATAAATTGTGAGCAGAAACTGAAAATATCTCTTCACCCTTTTATTGCAGCTAACCAGCTATAGGGTGATAACTGTATGACATTTCAAACAATGTAGTAATACTAAACACTGATGAAGTTGTGACTTCAAAATATATCAGCAACTTTATTTATGCCAGTGTCAAAGTTCAATGAAAAAATAGCAAATTATGCTATTTATGTAAATCTGTGGGTCACAGGCAAATTACTTCTTGTGCTGTCTCATACAGAAACTTCTATGGAGCAAGGCCTTTCCATTAACAGCAGGAAATTGAAAACATGTTGAAGGAGCTGACCAAACTAGATATGTGATGACATGCTAAATGTGAACACTGACAAACCTGATTTTCGCTGCAGTTAGTGTAAGACAAAAAAAAATTTTAAGGTTAAAACAAAAAAGACATTTATGATGACACTGATGAACTTAATGAAATGTAGGTGTATACAGCAGAATTACAAAAGTCTGCTGAGAGTTTTGCAGGTAAAGCAGAGTTTCAGTTTACTTAGTTATCTAAATCCAATATACTTAGATGTTTTGATAAAGATAAATATTTGGTGTTAGATGTTGAGAAAACTAGATCAAAAGTTAATTGAACTAAAGAACAAGTGTAAAGACAGGGCAGGTATATTTCTACATTTTAAGTTCCTTACTTCTAACTGGATTTATAATCTCTGTGCAGTGAAAACTGCTGAATGTCAGAACTTTTTGTCCATAAAAGTTTTGAATTCTGATGCTTAAGATCCTTGAAATTTTACTTGGTAAACAGTGAGAACCATGATTAAGATACTCCGAGTTGCCTTGCTTTTTAAAATACAGTAAAACAGTAAAATCAGAAGTGCACAAAATATTGAATAACAAAATAGATTGAGTTTTTAGCTTAACCAAAAATGTTTAGTAGAGTTGAGAGATTTAATTGATAGGCTTTGCTTGAGATTAATTCTTCCCAAAATTAATTTAAAAAATTTATATTAAGTGTAAAGTTATCAAGTTTAACTTCAGTTTTGAAAAACAAAAAAATTATTGAAACTTGTTTCTTAATTAGTCAAAACAATTATCAATGTTTTGAACATTACATGAATAAAACTTCAAGAAACCGAGGAAAATGTTCTTAAATAAACAACTGACAAACAGTGATGGAAGGAAAGTTTGGCCTAACAAAGAAAGAAGCTGTCTAAAAACAGATGAGATTTTAGCGACTCAGTAAGCTATTACATAGTATTATTCTAGTAAAATAGTCTTTGAAGCTTTAATGACTAACTCCAAAAATTATTTCACATTATAGTGACTAAAATCCGGCACTCAAGAGTGACCAAGTGGCTAAAGGATAAATTTGTGTACAAGACTGATACATGGAAAAATAAATTCCAACTTTTGTACAACACTACAAGCTAAGTGCACAAATGCATCACAAATTTTTCTGTTATTTATCATCAAAAAGTGAACATATAAATATGAACGTAAATTTCTATTGGCAGGCTGCATTGTTAAAAAATGCACTCTTTCACTTAGCCCATCTTACACTTTTAAGTACAAACCTTTGTTTGTTTTCATTATAATATTGCTTGTTTTGATTACAACTAGAAGATATGCTAAATGTTTTTCTTTCAGTATGTAAATTTTGGACTGAATAAGTTGTCAGAGAAAAAGAAATTTTAATAAAAAAAAATTCTGTACTTTCAAAAACATATACATGTATATATAAAATCACAGTAGGCTTAGTCTTTTAACACTCAAAGTTCTAAAGGCTCTACTTTTTTTTTTTTAAGATAGATAAATCAAAGGTAGAAACTTGCACAGAAACACTTACATGTTAGATACAAGTGTTATATATATATAGATATATATACTTTAATTACTCTGTATTCACACAGTCTGATGATAATTCCTACATAAAGACACAATTAAGAAGGCTTTGCTTTACTTTGATTCACAGCGACCTTCTGTGAGCACTTACATCATCGTTACTGTGAAGAGGTGGGGGAATTTGGACATAAACGTTCAGTAATCTACTGCCCATTCATTATCTGCAAGAAAAGCATCTACCACCTCTTTCATTGCAAAATTTGGTATCAATTGGTCCTGAGTCAGAGGCGTACGTGTCACAGGATCAAAATGCCCAACTCTCTGTATTGAGACCAAAGATCCACTATTTAATTTTACATATAGAACAACACTAGAACAAAAAAAAAAAAAAAATATTGGAAAAAAATATTCAAATATCAACCTGTTTTTAAGACACATACAATGAAATAGTAATTTCATACAACTGAAATTATGGTATACCAAATTATTTTAAGAATAGCTATAAACAATACATTCAATGTTTTACAGTTGTAAATCTAGGTAGTCTATATGTGAAAAGAAATCTTTTAATTGGAGAATTATTTATATTTTGAAAAACTTAAATAATGTACACAAAAGAGTATGTAAAAATTTTAAGTTCTTCAGAACATATTTACATATGCCAAACATGTGACTATTGTAAACTAACACAGAGTAGTGTGTGAGTTATAAGCACATATTTTTGCATTACTTTATTCATGAACATCCAGTCTTAAAGCAAAAAAAAACAAAACGATTTAATACATTTTTACTTAACCATCAACAAGTCAGCTTATACCTGTTTCTGTTCTAATGGAAGATTATTTACACTTATATGCCATATTAAATGACAAACATTTGATCAAAAATCAAAGATTTTTAAAACATAGATTAAAATATATCAAATAAAATTTTTTTTATCATTTTAACTCTCTCTTACACTTAGTCTAACATACTTCATTGTAATGTCTTTACCTATAGTTTTCCCATTTGCATTGATAATCAATTAATGAAGCAACCTTACATGACTATCCTATCCAAAACTTCAATCCTTCTATGCATAAGAATTATGGAAATTAACCATGAAAAAATATTTACAACTTCACTGTGGCATCATTTTTGATATTTTTACAAATATAACTTAAATGAAAAGTCCACAAAATAGTAATTAAATACCTGCAAGTGTTCTTCAATGTCTTTCCTATCATAAGTTATTCCACTGGGTGTAATTACAGGATCTCGCATGACCTCAAAGCTTATCTTTCCACATAAATAGTCAGGTACATCACGTTTCTATTTAAATATTACTGTAGTAATTTAGGTTTAAAAACAATATATGTGAAATTCATAATTTTAAAACTATTACTTTATAGTTATTACAGTTTTTACAACAAGAAATAAATTCTGTACTCGTACAAGTGAAGTTAGTATTCTTCTGTTAATACAATCAATTAAAAATGAAGTACAGAAAAGAGAACTCTACAAATTCTGAAGAAACATATGTAGTTGCAACTATTTCAAGTGATGCAAAATAATAAGTTAAGTAACAGGTGGTAACATTTTCAAATTTCAATACATTAAATAAAGATAAGTGTACAAGAGATGCACAGATACGAATATTCTTTACAAATACAAGAAAACTTTCAAATTAATTATCAGTATCATAATTAAAAGGTGAGTTATATATATTTAATTGATACGTACACACAGTAAGGCTAAGAAATAAAATACACTTCCAATGTATAAATTTATTTTGCAAGACAAATAACATCTTAAATTTCCCAAAAGCTTTCCACGATCATTTACACAAAACTATTAAAACAGTTATTTTTTTATTTTCACTTACCCTTCTCCTATCATCAATTTTGGCAAATAAACCATTCACTTCATCTATATATTCATCCTGAAATTAAGAGTAAAACAAGAATTTCAAAAAAATCAAAAAAAAATCATAAAATCTTTATCAATGTATTTCTTTTCTCTATGTACTAATCCAAGACAGAAAACTCAAATTTTAGTACTAATTCACCCAAATCTTTACTAAAATTACAAAATCTTTATCTTCATGTTGTCAAGACAAGAGCCTATAAACCTCTTCTTCAGTCACTTCTTTCACCAGGAACTGAAACAAAGGGCAGAAATGAAAACACATAAACAGGGCACAATGAGGCCTAAGCCAATGGTAAATAGCTCCAGAGGAAGAAATGTCCCAAGGTAGAGAAAATTTTAAGATATGGGTAGCAAATGATGGGTGTTGATACATTTCAGGGCTTTTGCTTGTTAAAAAATAAAACATTAAAATCAAAAGTATTATGCATATTTTACCAATAAAAGCAATTACTGTTTAGCTCTCTGATGTTGAAAAAAGTCATTCAATTGGTAAGACAATTCATCAGTCACACACATATATACTTAATATACGTATTATAAAAACAAGAACATTTATACAACAAGGACTGTATCAATTTGTACACTACAAAAACATTGCATATGCAGTCACTACTAATGGTTAAATATAGTACAGCCAGATACAGTTAACAAAATGTGCTTGGAGGTGTGTCAACTTTGCTGGCTGATGAGTTCTGACATAAGTGCAATACTTTGTATTTTCTCACAGCACAGGGTTTTATAAAGAAATCATCCTGACAAGTGAGTCTCTACAATACTTGTTGAATTTACTACATAACAGATTGCCAGGGATGGGGAAGAGGGTATTGAATTGATTATAATTAGGCTTAGAACAATCAAATATAACTAGAAAGGGTATTCTGACCATTGCAAGTTCTTGCAGCACAGTTTCAGTTAATTGAGGCTCTGATAAAAGTGGCAAGGCATTGCTGAAAAAGGCATGGCAAGTCACCCCTTTAAACATTGCCAGTGAAGGTACTGTCAATAAACATAACCATAACACACTTTTTAATAACAATTGATTTTGTGCATCATCTTCTTCAGAGATTTTAATGTTTGATGGCTATTAATTTAAATGAATAATGTACAAGATTATAAAAACACAGTGGGTTTGTTTGTTTTTGAATATTGTGCAAAGCTACACGAGGGCTATCTCTGCACTAGCCATCCATAATTTAGCAGCAAAAGATGAAAGGCAGCTAGTCAACACCACCAACTCTTGGGCTACTCTTTTACCAATGAATAGTGGGATTAACAGTCACATTATAACACCTCTATGGCTGAAAGAGCAATCATGTTTGGTGGGACGGGGAATCGAACCCGTGACCCTAAGATTGTGAATCAAGTACCCTAACCACCTGGCCATGGTGGGCCAAAAACACAGATGGAAGAAAAAGTAGGTACTACCACTTTGTTGAATGTTTTTTTTGTGATTTACTGACTTTTATTCTAAATGTTTTTATGGTGTTCAATTCATGTTTCACTCATTTTGTGTACTAGAAAGAATCAAGTATATACATGCATACAAAAAAAATATAAAAAAAGATACACAGTAGCAAGAAAAAAAAAAGATCTAAAATAATTCAGCAAAACAACTACTTACTTATAAACTATTGCTCAAAATTTTAACATCGTTTTAAAATTAGGGGCAGCTAGTACAAGTAGCTTTGTGTGAAATTCTACAAAAAATCTCTCCCTTTCTCACCAAAAATTCACATATCTGTTACATTGTTCCTCTATATTTTTAAAATAATTATAATATTGTAGTTCTCTTTGGTAGGTCTAGTAAGCTACCAAAATGTAATGTTTTCACTTAATTTGCAAGTTATTAGGCTTAGAGCAATCTTTCAACCCCTTATTGAGCTTCACTCAGACAACATTTTAAAAACACTGCAACAAAATGGAGCACCAATAACTGATAAAAAAAATATTTCTAAAGCTTTGAAGAACTCATAAGACTATCAAAGATTATAAAGGTATTATAAAAGATATATAACTCAGGGTCTACAGAAGGTGGGGACTAAGCACTGTCTTCTAATTGTATTTAATTTAGAAAGTTAACTGAAAGACTAGCAATGAAATGGTCTATCAACCTATTTCTACTTTATGACATTTAGAGTGACACACCATACTTTTCTTAGGATGACCGAGGCAGTTCAGCCCATTTCCTGGATTGGTGTAATGAAGTGACTACTGAAATTCAGTGTATATATAAAATAAAAAATTCAGTTCTTTCATAGCAATGTGTACACATTTCCATTTAAAAGATATAATACATATTCCAAATATGCTAAGGTACTTTCAACCAAAAAAATGTGCTAGAATCATCAGCAAGAAAGAATCCAGAAGGAAGTAACAAACAGTAATTATCCTGAGTGTGGGGAAAATGTACAAATTACAGCTGAGTGACTAACTCAATTAATTGATTACCTATGACAACTGAGTGCATTGATTAATGTCAAGTAAAATAATTAGTCAAAAATAGTGTTTCAGATTATTCCAACTATCCAAATAATCAAAATATTACCACTATGATTTCTCTATTTTCTTCGATTAATTCAAGTTTGTTAACTTTAATCAGTTAACTCGCAAAAATAATCAACCAATCAAAATTATGGTTTTTGATTATTAGTATTTTCAATTATTTCAACTAACTAACCAAGTAATTATGATTTATCAAATTCTCCATATTTTTTCAATTAATTCAAATTTGTTCAGCTTAAGACAGGCATAGCCAGGTGATTAGGGATGATTGGCTCATGATTAGTGGATCTTGGATTTGATTCCTTTTGCAGCTGTGTATAATGTAGCTAACATGTTTGCCCTTTTACCCACCGGGATGTTACATTTGTTTCTTTGTTTTTGAATTAAGGCTATGCTACTAAGGCTATCTTGCCATCATCCCTAATTCTGAACTTTCATCCATAGGGAAGGCAATTGTCCAGCAGCACCTACCAACAATTCTTTGACTAACAAGTGAAACATTAATTTACTTCTTTTTTTTTTACATTATGTTGTTTCTAATTTAGAATTGTGAAATTTATCTTTAAAGTTAAATAAGGTGTAAAATTACTGTTTTTTCCATTGGACTGCACTGTAATTTATAATTAATGTAACTGTATTTTTTAGTGTTAAATAAACCATAAAGTTATTTTTTCTACTTGTGTATGCATTATGTTTGAAACATCACACCTCTTACTTTATTGAACTGTGATCTGGTAGAAGTTGTGACATGCATTGGCACATCTCAAATCCACAACTTTCCAAGCATGAAGCAAACACTCACAAAGCAGTATTCTTTATCTACTTAATCATGCTAGCTTTTTAACCATAAATTACAGATGCAAATGTATAAATTGATTTTCAATAATCAATTACCAATATCAGTATATCAATATAAATTAAAATTTGCAAATATCAATCATTTTATTAAGGTAACAAAACAAAAACACAACACAAAATTTATTCTACATTGTACTTCACATCATATGGTGTAATACTATAAAACATACTCTGTGATTATGTATCAAATGGCTGTGTCCACATAAAGCCTTCATAAGGCCAAATGAAAAAAAGTTGTCTGCAATAACTCTACTGATCCTAGAGAGAAAAAAACCTCCCAACCATAAATATTATATTTTTTTCTCCAAAACTGTCTACAGATTATAGCTACATTCACTGATCTGCAACATTTTTACCTGTTATCTTTGATTGGAACTAGCACAAAAAAGCCAACATTTCAGTGGTTATAATGAATTGATATTAAAAAATCATTGTTATTATATTCTGTCATTATCATGCTCATATTTTTGCTAATACACTCTATTGAACAATTTATCGTATGTTGCTTCTTACGATTTCTGTATAACTTTCACATTTTTTGTTTTCCCAAGACAATTTGAAACTTTTTAAAAGCCATGTTTATTTCAGTTTATCAATATGAACTATACCAGTAACCTTTTTTGAGCAACAATTTTTTCAAAGTATCTTTCTCTAACAATCCAACTGTATAACGTAAGTTGAAACATGATGATCTACATACTATTAAATGTGTTAGTATTTATCAAAGTTACTCTCACTTTATGATATTTCTAAACAGTGAACGTATTGATTCAGAGAAGTGTGCCAAGTGTGCACGTGTTAGTAGGCCTCTCATATGTTATGACCAGGGAGTGTTCTCTCATTCATTTCAAAAATTCAAATTGCAAAATACCTTGTTTTCAAGTGTACATAATTATCAATCTAACCTACGTAGGAGTTTAACTGCATTGTTTTTAAAACAAAGTTTTAAAAGGGCAATTTATTGTGCATGTGATGTAATACTCGAAAATAATATATTGTTTATGAAAAGTTTGGAAATTTTATTTTTCGGGGGGATAATTTTAGCATATTAAAAAATATTATTGTATATTCCAAAAATTTGCATTCTTTCACAAAAACTTATAGTTCAGAAGTTCAACAATGCCTACATATTACTGTAAAAGAGAAAAATTTAAATATTACAATTCTCATATTATTGATTTGGTTTAATAATTCAAATTATTATTATTTTATTAAGTTGAAGTTTGATGGTTTGTATTAAAATGCATAGTTGATGTTAATGATAATTTTATAAAGAACTCCTAGACTTTATTAAGTAGATTTGGCATGGTGCATATAAATAAAATAACTTCCCTAGTATATTTTAATCAAATGTCTATTAGGTTATTTCTGTGTTAGAAACAAGGACTTCACCCTAATACACATAGAAGGGAAAAAATAAAGCATATTTGCTAACAGAACATATAAAAAAAAACAGAATGTAACTTAATTCTTGATTTGATAGAATGCATAAAAAACATTATCTCAATAATAGTTTGCTACATTGCACTCAGCGTGATAATGTTTAAAAAGAAAAAAAATTAGAAAAATAAAATAAAATTCTTACTTACCTGCTCCACTTTCTCCTGACAATGTTACCATAAACAGAGAATTACATTTTTCTAGACTAATATGCTATGACAAATAAACATGTAATAAGGATAGAGATGTGTGTGTTGAACTGCAATGTTGCTGAATCAAAATAATAAGTTAGTGGCTTCTTTGACACCAGAATATTATGTACAAAATAATTACTAATTTTATACCCAGGATAATCTTATTCTTCTCTACCTCTGTTAAACAGTAAAAATGAACTTAAAAGTATACATTTGCTTGAACACCTAAATATATTTGTGAGCATTCTGTTCATCACCATTATGATTGTCTTAATATAGTTTTGTTCATATAAAATTGTAAACTCAATCTCAAGAACTGTGTGTATGTAACTTGTTATCCTGTACCTCTATTCACCACTACATTTACTATTTATTTTGATTATATTCAATGTCATGAGGTACTACTTCATTTATAAAATGTAGTGCTCTTCTCATGGTACCTAGGCATTTTCAAACAACTTTTTACAAAAAGTTAAATTTGATTATTAAAAAACAACCTCTTACAAATATTTAGAAAAACGACTAGTTTCTACCACAGACCTACATCAGATGTCAGTTAATTAAATACATCTTTCTCTGTTGGAAAGAAAATTTTTTCAAAACATGTGCAAGAACACGTGAAACTTAACCAACAACATAATTGGTCAAATCTTGTGTGTTGTTAAATGTGTTTTGAAAAACAACAAACCAGCCATGTTTTTGAAATCTTTTATTTGTGAATTCTACGATAATAAAGTCCATTGACCTTATATAAAACAAGTGTTTGAAAATATCTTGAAGTTATTTTCATTAACAAAAAATAAGTAGTTTTAGTAGTCTTATGTAAATTTGAAAGAAAAACCCATCAAATGCAATTAATGTTGTATTGTTGTAATGTGTTCTTTTGTTGGTTGGGTTCTTTTAAATTATTTGGTGAAAATAATGCAAAGTTCAGTCCATGTGATGGTAAGAAATTAGTTTATTTATTCCTTAATGTTTGCTACAGGATATTATCACTTTTACACAGTTGTAGGCTTTCGTTCACAAATCGCATTTTCACATTAAACAGTAATTTACTCATTAATATTACTATAACTATTGTACACATAAGCTTACATGCACAGTTTCACTGATAATTTATCAAGTAGCTGAATATACACAGTAATTAAAACTGATCTAAATACTTCAACTCCTTATTCACTGATCGAACCAAAAACTTAATTAATGCTTCACTGATTCTCGTATTTATAAGGTATTCTTGTTTCTAGATACTTTACAAAACTTTAACCCTTTACATTCATGATCATTCTAGGTATTGTATCATCATGGTTAGTAACTCTCTCTATCTAGCATTGAAAATATAGCTTACAACAATATTTTCAAACTGTTACAGGTTTCAAACTACATTGTGTGGAACAGTTTAGGATTAAAAAACTAACTCAATCCTAAAATATTGTACCTTAAGATGTCTATGATATTAACCAAAGAGTAGGTGGCAAATGTCTATGAAAAGCAAAACATGGTGACAATAAGAATATTAAGCACATGCGACAATAATCAATTAGCTTACTACAATAAACTAATGGGCCTGTTGATTAATCAATTAGCAAATGTCACTAATCACCCAGCTCTACAACATATAAGTAAAGTTCTGGCTAGCTTTGAGTCATGAGTCTGTCTAAGATTAAGACATGAGATGCATTTGGTTGGATGACTTTATTTAGTCAAGGACATAAGACTGGTGGATATCTATGTAACCAATATTCACAATTAAGATATGACACAAACATCAGACAACTTACAAACCTGAATATATCAGTACATCATATGTATCTAAACAGAGTAAACGAAAGAAGGAAAAAATATAATATGGCCAAGGACCCCATCATGTCAAGAGCAATGATGCCATATAATATAAATGGTTCAACTACTATAAAAGAAAGAATAATATCCACCTAAAGCAGGTATTAGATGAAAGGCATGGTATATGAAGCACCACTGAATTCATGCTCAGTCAACACCAAGTTCAGTCATTGAAGATGGTGTAGCTCCTAGTAACAGATAGAAAGTCTAAAGAAAAGCCTGAGTGATCTAAATTCAAAATTATAACTTTAAAAAAAGAATACAAAATAACCACATGAGATATTAAAAATTCAAAAGCAAAATTGTGCAAAAACATTTGTAAGTTGGGGGATGGAGGCAGAAGAAGAAGTACAAATTCCTGAATAGATCAGGTCTTCAATGCAAGAAGAAGAAGAAGCATTAGCAACAAAGAATGTGGCTGGTTGCTGTATCTTCCAAAAGATGACTAATAACCCATATTTTTACTAATTGTCTAAACTTGTGTAATTCTTCCTGAAAATATTCTTCAGCCAATTACTGTGATGAGCAAGCACCATGAAAACACTTCTTGTGAGTCAAGCAGCAGTGAAGTGCATGGATGAATCAGAACTTGTCAGAGTCTGAGCAAAAACAATCAACAGAAACATGAGAGAATTGATGAAGAAAACATGCAATTTTCTTCTGGCAGTGCTCACATCAAAGGAATAGGAGAATAATCATTGCATGAAAATCTTTATCCCTGAAATACATCACGTGAAATTTATCAAAGGAATAAATGTTTGAAATATATTCTATAGCCATTCAGAGCAGGAATCAACTCTTCTTAGAAAATTATATAATGGAACAACAAGTCAAAGGCTCAAAACAAGGTAAGGAGAGGGCTTTCAAAACTGGAACAATGTCTCATTCCAGTAACATTATTGACAAGGAATGAAATGGAACAAAACGAGAGAGATCAGGAAGAATAAGCAGAATGCATTAAAGTGTTAGAAAGAACATTGTGATAATCTCATAAAACGAATTTATAGAAAATTGGTAGAAAATAGGAGAAAAAAAACAGTAGTTTTAGTAAAGCCAGGGAAGGCCTGGGTACCACTGTTCTTTTTAAAAGGCTGGGTGTACCCTGTTTATTATTATTACTTTAAATATGAATTAATTAGTGGTTAGATAAAATATTAACTGTTTACTTTACATAAATTGTAATTTAAATGTTGCTTGTTAAAATGTCACTCCAAATCTTATTAGCCACACACATTTTTTCACTTCTAGGACTACATCACTGGATGTAACAATATGTGCATCAACACTGTAAATCCCACCATCTTTGTATGAAAATACAAAAAAATGCAAATGATTATAATAAGAGAGAAACTTTATGGAAAATCCAGTACCTCAGGCAAAGGATCTGACAACTCAAAATGAAGATGTTAGATTTTGAGTTGACAAACAGAAAAAAGCCTTGTTAATGCTGAAAAGGTAACAGATTCTGGAAATCATAATTGATCAAACCAAAAAGAGGCCTGATCAAAATTCTCAAGACAGAAAACTTTATCAGAAAAATATCTGAACAATGAGATAAAGAAAAAAAGCAAGCACACAGGAAAATATGAGATTGTTTCTAATTAAAATCACCTGTTTCCAATAACTGAAGGTTTGGGACTAGTGAAAACAAACACCATAAGTTTGGAATTGAGAGATCATAACAAAATAATCCATTACTATAAAAAGTTAGAACAAAAATACTCAAATATCAAATGTAGTGAGTAAAATACAGTTTGGCTCAAATGATTCAGCAATCAGACTTATAACTCTTAGAATGTGACCATTGGCATGGGAAATAAAGTATCTCATGATCCATTATTCAAAATACAGGATGTAATGTTTTGAAGCATATAACTTTGATTATGTGCCTTCTTAGCAAGTGACATAAGACACTATGAGAAAGTTTGACAGTATTAAAACTACCTGACCACAGAGTACAGATCAATCATAAACAATTCCAATACATTAATGTCAATGCAAAATATAAGGTAAATCCAGAGTTCTGCCACTAGAATGAAATCCAGAACAGCATCAAAGTTCAACTAAAAAGTGTTCACAAAAGCAGTTGCTTCTATTAGAAGAAAACTGGTTAACACATCAAAAGCTAAACTGGTTCTGAAAGCTACTAAAGAAGCAAATCATACAGGTAAAAAGGAAGATGAAAAGAACATCATAAATCATTCTGAAACACTTTTCTAAGATGTAATGAATGCACCTGAAAAAGGTGAAACTCACTGGAACAAGTAATTTATGTAGCAGATAGATAAATAGGAGAAATGGAACTAAATGGACAATATAAAAATGTGAATATCAGATGAACTTTGCCCTTTAAACAAGTGCTCTCAATTATTCAACAAAGTACAATAAAAACCTCTATGAATAATCAAAATATAGCTTAAAAAAACCTCAATCATGAAATAAGGAAAAATTGGAAAACTTTCACACTTAAGTCATTAAACCTGTAATTTTTTATGTACTCTGCTGGAATTATTTTCATGATTTCCTAATAATTATCACCATACCTTATAAAATTAAAATGTTCTAAATTTTGTGGATAATAACATGGTTTGGATTAGTTTTCAGCCAAAGAGACATTAATGTTATTGGATGCTATCACTTTCCAATGGGTAAATTGGGATTTTCAGCCGGATGCTGGCAGTGGCCTCTCGGGTTTAAGGAGTTAGAAAGCCTAACCTACATTTTTGTCTCTTATTTAATTATTTATGATAAATACTTGTGAAATCCCAAAGATGGAAACAGTTCCTATACCCATCTGGCTAGAAAAACAAAACGTTCTGTGTAACAAGGTTCAACAAAGAAGATCTAATCAGCAGAAAAAAAAAGATGAGGAACCCAAGAAACTGAAGTAATTAAAATACACGAATGAGCTCTGATGTAAGCACCTGTAGCTCTCTTAAGAACTGAAGGAAGCAGAAACCACAAGGTTAAGCAACAAAAACATGTATGAATTTCAAATAGTGTCTATTTAGATACATATCTCCCAGCAATAGATTCATTATATGGAAATTGGCATCTAATGCTGAACAAAAGCACATCAAAACAGTAAAACATTTAACTCTTTTGAAACAGCACATTTAACACTTGAAATTTTTGGAATATATACATATATTCCACATTCAGCAAGCTACATTAAACAAGGTAAAATATACAAAATTTATGAAGTTACAACATTTTATGATGAGGAATTAAAATTTTTAAGATTGGTGAAGAGCATTTCATATATGTTATTATATTGAATGTAAATTGTTTATTTCTGTTGCCTTTGTGCTTTTGATATATATCCTGTAGCAATGTATAGCATTAGTTGTTTAATACTTACATACTTGTCTTCAATTCTGGCTATCTCTTTAGAGTCATTTAACCCATTCTGTCTCAAAGCTGCTACTTTTCTGTTAAATAAAGAAAAAATAACAAACCTTTGATGCTACTACGAGTTATTTTCAATGTTTCAGATAATTTTATACACTTAGGAGATTGATTTGTTGTTGCAATTACCCTTAAAAGACTTATTTAACAAAAGGATAATGTGCATTAAAGAATATTGTCTTAATATCAAAATGTGTGGGTGACCATATGTGAATCTCGTATTTAATACTACTTCACATAAGAGTTCAAACATAACTTTGCAAAAGCCTATTTGTTGATAGACTTTGAGTAAACTGAAAATGACTAAATCTTCCAAAGATACTATCAACACTTTCTGTATGACCTGGTCAAAGTGCACGTCATCATCTTTTACAGTGTTACATTCAAAATTTAATTAACTTTATTATCAATGTATGTCAATAAACTTGGCATGAAAATGTAGCTTATAATTCAAAATTTAGATTATCTAAGGTTTAACTTCCCAATTTTAAAAAGAAATCCACAAATATGTCAAACTTCTTAGTTTAGAAGTTACAGAATTTTGAAGTGGAGAAATTAAAGCTTAGGCATGTCATGTGACACAGAAAAATGAAGCTGTACTTTACAACCAATTATAATCACAAACTATACAATTGCTCCATTTGTGTTGACAGATTTCATACACTAAACAGTAAGTACAGAAAGATTTTTACTTAGAAAGCTTTATAAATTATAGTAGTTTGGGACATTCCATTCTACTGCCTGATAAATTTTGTGTTGTAAAATACATATTTGAAAGTTACTTGATTTTTATTTGTGAGACCAAATGAGACAGAGAGGAATGTCAAACATTATTACTCCAATGCAAACAGCTCATGTATGCAATGAATACTAGAATCCATGTTTTTATGTATTTTTTTTATCTATGTGTATTTAATAAAAGGAGCTAAAATATCTAAAATTAACGTATTTGATATATAAAAAAAAATCTGAATTTTTAATAAAGTATTTTTACAAAATATTTGTCTCTGAATTTACTTTAGTCAGTCTGGCTCACACTAGTCTGAGTACAAAATGACTTTCCAGTTAAGAATAAAAATACTTTTCATATCACAGTTTTAAATTTAATTTGTATAAAATGTATAACCTGCCAAATGAATATGAAGTTATTTTCCAGTAAAACTTTATACTTTATCTGTTATTTTCTCTACCTTAACATTATATGAGCTTAGCCCATTTGATTGACCTTGTAAACACCACAAAAAATTTCAAGTGCTGTTTTTTTTTTATAGAATGACTACAGGTTGTAACAGAAAATTAAAATTATTTATCCTGAACAGCCTCAGGCTCATCAAGGTTTATAGCTGTTTTCATTTGATTTGTTTCATTGCTCTTTGAACTATGCATAACTACTGCAAATAGCAACAAATCCCCCAGCAGGTGTGTGAAGATTTTAGTGTAAACAAAATTACAGTTTACATTATGCAATATATAACTACATGTTCTTTGTGCATTACGCCACGTGAAAAATTATGTTTTTCATATAAATTTCTTTATCTAATTTAATAAGTTTTTCATTTTAGTTACTTTTGTCAAAAAATATGTAGCAATCAATAAAAAAAATGCACATAAAAACAAGAAATTTAGCACTTACTTCACAACTGAGGCCTTTTGCTTCTGGGCGCCAGTGTTCGTTAACCCTAAATGTTTCTCACTAAGTTGGTTACCCAAAAAATAATTTATGTACCTTTCAAATATGTATTTTAAAACACAAACAGTAAAACAGAATCCCCAAAAACTACTATAATTTATTTGGCTTTCTAACTGACCTATAAAAATGTTTACAAAATTTCATTACTTACTAGAGCAACAACATTGGTCTTCACTCAAATTCCGTTTAGAAAATGGTGCCTTTTTTATCGAAATAAATTAAAATACAGATGTCATGGTCATGTAGTTCACAAAATGGCCTTTCTTGGTTATAAATATGTAACACTGTCACGTAAGCACGGGTAAATAATTAATTTCAAAAGCATGATGACTTGAGAAGAGTTTCTGTGATTAGTGTATAAAGAAAGTGGGAGGTTCTTGATATAAATTCTGATCTGTCAATATCTATAGTTGGTGTATTTAACAGATGAGCATTGAGAGCATAAAGCATCACATGACACAAAAAATTGAAGATTGTCAATTTATTTGAATATTTCCTTTTCAAATTAAAAATCAAAACTTGTTTGGATGCCAAATGTATTTATATACATTTAAAAGTTGTGATTTTGCACTTTGACCCTCCACCCATCCACATAGAGTTAATATGAATGTCACTCAATAAGTTCACAATACTAAAATAACATACTTCTATAATATTAGTGGGAATTAGTTTAGAATGACTATTATGCTATTACCTACTGAGCCTTCTTGGGTACAGTCAAGTAAAATTATATAATGATTTAAAAAAAAAATACATTTACAATCCAATAAGTTGTGGAAAGTTTAATTTGGACTTGCATAAATTATTTTCCAACCAGGTATTCAGTCTTCAGTAAGTACAGTCTAGTTAAGTAACAATTTTGAAATCCATTTGTTTAAGAAAAACTGACATGTGAGTAATAGGCAAAATCTGTTAAGGCCCCAACTAGGTGTGAGGTGTGAAGCTTTAACAAAACAATTTAAACAATAGTAAAAAATATATAAATATCATAAATAACTTATCAACCAGCCTAGTTAATTACATGCAATATTAAAAACAAATTTCTTCTGGGGTAAAATGAGATATTTAAACATATTTATCAGATGTAAAGAGATTTCTCAGTTTACTAGCTAAGTTTAGATGTTTTACAGTATAACAATGAGTTACTAGTAAAACATACAAATATAATTTGGATAGATTTATATGTACAAATATTACAAATTTGGCTTAGGCAATGAAATAAATATTAAATGAATAGCCTTTAGAAACAGTGACTTGTGACAAAAAACAAAATAATACTTAACCATTTCTGGACCAAAGGGATGTCAACTTTTTTAACTTCTCAAAATGAAAATTCTCAACAAAACTATATGAAATTTAATAAAAACTCACTAAATAGTATCTATTTTTGAAGAAATGCACATAATCTGATGGTGTTTTTATCATGTTGTAGATTATGAAATATCCAAACTTTTATTGTGAGATACTGTTTTCAAAAACATAAAAATATTTTTTTTCCCATCTTAGAATTCAACTGATTATTATTACTAATGGTCAGAAAGTTTCATTTTATATATCCAGTCAGTTTCAACTTGATTGTTATTCATTAACATATTTATTTTCATACTTCATTTTGTCAATTGCAATATTCATCACTTCTGGCTATAAATCACCACAAAAACATAGCAAAAACTGACAAAAATGTATTGGTAATCTAAGACTTCAATAATTTCAACAAATAAGAATACAAGTCATCAGAACATTTTGTTGCTGCCTACCACACTCATTAAACCTAACTAAAAATGTATTTCTGATAGATACTTACCTCCTCTCATATAACTAGCTATTCTCCTTCAGGGCTGCCCTCTATATGCCAAATAATATTTACACATGCCACAAGCCTTTAATCTCCCACTCAATTAGAATTGACCAACTCCAATGTGTCTCTCATACAAATCATCATGTGACAACCCACCACCAATAACAGTGCGACATACTCTCTTGATGCGACTCCCTCCATTCAATTCTACCGAATAATCACCTCAAGATTTGGCAGAAAATAAAAGCACCAGTTTTCAGTGGGGAGGAAGGGTGGGAAGTTTGAGAGGAGGTAGAGGTAAGTACCTATCAGAAATATATTTTCAGTATATAAAGTGATTTACAACTTATAATGGCACAGACAGTAGTTAGACATGGTTCAAAGGACAATAAAACAATAAAATTTAATTATAAATAGATGCATATTGTTATAAACTTACAACAACTTAGGATAAACGAATGTAGTTTCATGTTACAATTTGAAGTCATTCTAGAAATAAAAGGAGTAATGTAGGTTTATTTCGATTTTTTTTGGTGATTACGAAGTCAGTCAAACTGACCAATCCAATTTTGAGATAGGGTAAAGAAAATAACAGATAAACTATAAAGTTTTACTGACAAAAAAAAACGTTTGAAATGCATTTAGGATGTTTTAGAAACTACACAAAGGAAATTTGAGGTTTTTGAGATGAGGAAAAGTATTATTAATTTTAACATGAAAATTACTTTGCGCATGGACTATTAAAAACAAATACTCAATATATTAATGGA
>NW_013665900.1:696354-720509 GCF_000517525.1 Limulus polyphemus
TTATAAATAGATGCATATTGTTATAAACTTACAACAACTTAGGATAAACGAATGTAGTTTCATGTTACAATTTGAAGTCATTCTAGAAATAAAAGGAGTAATTTAGGTTTATTTAGATTTTTTTTGGTGATTACGAAGTCAGTCAAACTGACCAATCCAATTTTGAGATAGGGTAAAGAAAATAACAGATAAACTATAAAGTTTTACTGACAAAAAAAAACGTTTGAAATGCATTTAGGATGTTTTAGGAACTACACAAAGGAAATTTGAGGTTTTTGAGATGAGGAAAAGTATTATTAATTTTAACACGAAAATTACTTTGCGCATGGACTATTAAAAACAAATACTCAATATATTAATGGACAAATCTTTATTTTATTTTACTAAAATTACTTCACTAAAAATATGATTTTTTGTATGTGAAAGACTTATAATATAAACTGAAAGACTGACACATTTTGTGAAGATATACACGCTACACTGAAAGTTAGAAGTATTAAATCTATACAGATTTTAATCAAGAGAGGCCGCATGGTTGGTCAAATTGATTTAGCCCATGTTGAGAGAGTTAAAGAACACCTGATCAGGCACCACAAAGAAAGAGACGAACATATCCCTGAAAAAGAAGAGGTATATACACTAAAAGGTAACTTATAGTGTCACAGTCTCATGAAAGAGTGAGGGATAGCAACAGATGGATGACTGTACCCTGACAACAGGAAAGAAACAGCTACCCAAAGCAGAAAATGGGAGATGAACGTTTGAGAGGTAGACCCAGTGCTCAACATATGAAGTACCTCCAACAGATGGCATGGTAGACATGCAGGGAAAAAGGGAGGTGCATGATTGGAGTGAAGACACCAGGAAGTGATGATGGGAAAAAGGAGACAAGGAATAAAAGGCCAATCGAATCACAATCAAAACCAAATGGATAAAGGAGGAAAGGGAAAAAAATCACAGACAAAGAAGTAGAGTAAGGGAAGGAAATGTGGGAAATGGGTTTAATGGAAAGAAGCATTGAAAACAATGAAGCAACCCACATATACTAAACAGAGAGGGTCATTGGGATCCCCCTGAGAAAAAATGTGAAAAATGGTAAGAACCAAATAAGTCAAAAGAAATATACCACATGAGCCACAAAAATGTAGGTTAATAAAATCGATCCAGAACAAAAGAAAGAAATCAAGCCAAAACAGCTGAGAAAACCAAAGCAGTGCCAGCCAGGAAAGATCAATCAGAAGGACTTGAACCAGAGTGACATGGATGCACAAAATTTTGGGGAAGAAGACTGATGGAATGAGAATAAACTAATATAAACCTGTCTGAACTTAATGACAGCCAGGGCAAGTGGATAACAAACCAGAGACCAAAAACGAAAGAGGTAACTAAATGGGAAGTGATAAAAGATTCAATTACTTCATGTGGAAAAGTACCCCACAGGAGACCGAGCTGCCAAAAATTAGGAGGATCAAGAGGTCACTCCTTGGGAGAAAGTGTCAGGACTGAAAAATCAATTAGCAATGAGGACAAAGCACCTGGAACACGACCCTCCAGAAGACATATGTCAAGTGTGTGGGTTAAAAAAAAAAAAAGGAAATCCAATGTTTACCTCAAAGGGAACAAGAAGGAGTGTCCCAGTGGCTAGTAATATAAGCCAGGAGATCACTATCCTGAACCCTCCCTACTGATAGAACCACACCCCTCACAGTTGGAGATGAGCATCAGAGAAGAGAAACAATCCAGAAGATGGGGGAAGAAGTGGTAAACCTGATGTCACGGGGGATATGTGGGGGTAGGATGAAAAAACCCAAAGTAAAGGCTCAGATACCCAAAAACACCTTCAAATGCAATTGAGGAAGAGAATGGATGATCCCAATGGAGGGGGTGTTTAAAAATACCCACCCCAAAGAGACTATAATATGAAGTATGTAACTGGAAAAAACTTATCAAACTGGAAAATCCAACTACCTGAGCCAAATATGGAAGGAGTAGAAGAGAATTTTAAGATTACCCCCGTTTGAAAGGAGCTAACCAAAGCTAGACATTCAATGAATGGTGTTGGTAAAATCCCCCAAATGTGGTAGTCGGGCAAAATGCAAACTGCCCCACAAAAAACACATGGAACCAATACAAGTCCAATGGTCAAGACACAAAACTGGTACCTAATCATGTGGTGAAAAAAATCGAAGATAAGAACGTGTACCATGGGCATTCTCAGTCCTGCAGAAACAGCCTACCCAATTGTGATCAAAGAAGACATATTAAAACAGGGAAGACCCAAGAAGTGACTGAGTTGGGACCAAATGGAAAAAACCAGTGTGTAAGACAGGTAAAGGATGGGCAGATGCCAAACATATAAAATGAATAAAGATGATACTATCTCAAAAAGAAACAAATAAGCTACTAATAAAATTGAATATAGCATCGCAGATATTTCATATGATGCCATATGTACAGGAGTAGCTCAAAAAAAATGGACTGCTGGAGAAAAAGAACTGACCGTAAGTCCCTGTTAGCAGTGGATGGTAAACAAACAGCAGTATTCCACTAGAAGATCCCAAAAGGAAAGAAGCCATGTGCGGAAGGAACGAACTGAAGATGACAAACACCTCAAAATGGAGGGAAGAAGGTACCCCATGAAAATCCCTAAATATAGTGGAAAACTGAAGAAAGGAGATGGAAAGTAAACAAGAACTGTAGGAGTGTTGATAGGGTAGAACAAAGCTAAAAGACAAATAAATTAGGTTGTCTGAAAATGAGTTCAGCCATTATACGAGGAAGGCAAGCAATACTGGGAGCAATTAGGGTGGACCCTGGCCCCCAAAGGCCCTCACAAACTAAATTAATGCTAAGAAGTATAAATTATAAATTAAATTAATGGTAAGAAGTATAACTTATAAATTAAACGAAATAAATGGTAAGAAGTATAAACTATAAAGAAAGACGAAAATTAAATAGTCATTATATTGGAAATGTTAAGAAACTGTGTAGTGAAATATACATGTATATAATATTATGTGTTGACAAAAAGGTATTTAACCTAATTATTGATTAACTCGTAAATGGAACCACGAGTAAACCAAAAATAGCAGACACTTATTAAACCTAATCAAACAAGATGTTTAACCTAATGATCGATTAACCTGAAAGTAGAACTATATGTAAACCAAAAATAACAAACACTTGTGAAGCCTAATTGAACAATACAGAACTTTGGGTATCACTAAGCACTAAGTAAAAACTGAACCGAACAATAATTAGGTAGAATATTGGGAGAAGTTCATGTTGATCCCAGGTCAAGGGTTTCACACAAACCAAGTGAATAGAAAGAAGGATAAGAGAAATAATAACAAAAATGAAATAGATGTGATTGTATAAAGTTAAGGAAGTGGGTAGTAGCAATAACATACGTATGAGACATGATGTATGGAAGAAAAAAACAATATAGTTAAACTAATGATTGACATACCAGTAAGATAAATTACAGGTAATCCTAAAAGAACAAAGACCATGGTAAACCTAAACGAATAGTATAGGAGAAAAGATACAACTAAAACTAATTGCTAACCTGAACTTGACTATGAGTATTAACCAATCTAATGAAACTTATGTTATGGAATCCAAATAACTACAGATAATAATATTAACAATAAAATTATTCAAAAACCATAACAGTAGAACATCTTATCTTTCCAAAGTTGGTAGACTGAATTTCAAATATGTGGGCCCCAAACTCGAGGAGAGGTTCGACAAAAGTCAGTTCATTGGACAATCAATCTTCCGATAAGATAAAGCTGAAAATTTTTCAACGGAGTACTGTGACCTGAAGCCTGTGTAAATGTGCTAATAGAACATATAACCTCCAAAGTGGTAATGTACAATTCATAAGGCAAAATGAATAACCAAACACAACTGTATTGGCAGAAACAAATACAAAGTTTTGTAATGAAGTAATAAGTTCCATAACTGGGAAGAAATATAAAATAATTCTACTTCAGAATAACTCAAGTTACAGATATCACTATTGTATAATAAAGAGTAAACTTGTTGAGAGAAATTAATACAAAGATATGGAAAAATATTAAAATAAAACACTTGAAGAGAGCACAAATAAACGTTATAACATGAATACTGCGAAATGAGAAGTGAAAGTTCGGTAGAATTGAATAGAGGGAATCACATGCATCAAGAGAGTATGTCACACTCTTATTGGTGGAGGGTTGTCGCACGATGATTTGTATGAGAGACGCATTGGAATCACTCAATTCCAATCGAGTGGGAGATTAAAGGCTTGTGGCATGTGTAAAAAAGGTTTTTGGATATAGAGAGCAGCACTGAATGAGAATAGCTTTTTATTTGAGCAGAGGTAATGTACCATATTGGAAGAAAATTTCTGTAGGTTTCAAACAGATATAACTTTACATAGAAGCATCTAAAGAAACCATAAAGAATTTCCCATATTTGTGATTTGTTCCCAAGTCCTCTAAGCTTCTCACTTGATTTCTTTGTTCACCCCTGAATGAGATTCAGATATTCAATATCTCGAGAAACCATTATTTACTCTACACTTAATTAAACAGTTTAAAATCTGCTCTATTCCAATGTAATATTAGCTATCACTATTTTCAAAGTTAAGTTTCATTAACACGTGTTCAGACCACATACTGTAACATCATAAAAAAGTTATATTGAAAGCTTGAAGTAATAAAACCATTGACAGAAAACGAAATTCACATAAGAAATAACACCTAAATAATAATATTCTCAAGGAAATATGGTGAATTAGCAAATATAAGCCTACACATTGGAATGGGCAAAAAAATTCTAAAAATAAACAAGTCAGTATATTTAATTTTTTTTGTGAATTACACTTAAATATTACAAGATATGAATTCTAAAATTTTTTGAGTTAAAAATTTTTCAAAATACAGTTACAATCATTATTTGTATGAAATTTGATTTTCAGGTGTGCACTCAACACATGAAATGTGCTCACCCAGTCCAGATAGGATTAACACCTATATTATTTAACTTAATGACTATTTCAAATATATGATTTGATTAAAACATCTCAACCAGCATTTCCATGTGGAAATTTACCAAACAAAAATTCTTAATATTTTGAATCTTAAAGATTTAATGGTAATTTTTCCAAATGCTGATAATTATTCTATAGTGTTTTTTTTTTGTTTAATTACTTAATAAAAGGTCAGTAATTTACAAATGTCAACTATATTTTCAAACTCTGTAAACACTATATACACTTTTAAAAATTTATTATGAAAAAATTTGCTACATTAAAAAAAATTACCTTTCTTTATCTTCTAAAATAAGATTATTCAAATATGATTGAAATTCTATTTCTTGCTGAATTCGTCTTTCTTCCAATACATTCCACCGACGTTTTTTGGCAATTCTTAGTTGACATGCTATATCATCTCCAAAATTTAATCTCTGTTCTTTAGCCAAATCACTTGCTAAAAACACCAAAAATTGCAAGTTCGATAATTAATATAATAAAACTAAAATATAACTATACCAAGTGACAAAATTTCAAAACACAATACAATAACACAATGATGAAATACATTTCAATAATAAACAATGTCACATCTAAAGAAAGTCATAACATTTGGTCTTGGCATTAACTAACATTACAAATGTCTTAGCTATCCCCTTTTTTATAAGTCTATCATTAGCAAGACTGCCTTAGGATTCTGACAGTCTTTGCCTACCATATAAGCACCTCAATACATTAAAGCTCATTAACTCTGCACATACAATTCCATCTATTACGAGATGTTTTCTTACAGTTACAAGTAACAAGTTCAAGAACACATTTTGGTACAGAATCTTTTGTCACAAGATGCATGTGCAGTTTTCCCTGCCTTTATTTCCCACTCATACTCCATTTGGGACAACAGTGCTTTCATAAAATGTATTAACTTTTCCATACTTAGGGCTGTTATGTTGCTCTTTGAATGTCTTATTTCAAGCTGCTTGTGACATATTACCCAATAGCAAATGCTGTTTGTGTGATTCCCAGCTTTTCCTTCATCTGTGTGCACCCTATCAATAGTTTTCAACTGAACTGTATTTTGCATCAAGTCCTATGATTTGCTGATGTAAGCCTCCAAGTGGAAACATCAGTGAAACTAATATTCCTGTGAATGATTTTAGAACAAATTTATATTGGTTAATGGCAATTAGCTCCAATTACTTTTCCAAAATCCTTATAATTCAATAATAAGAGTAGTTTATTGAATCATAGCTGGTCTTGGCTTGCAGGTGTGCCAGTTTTCGCTGCCTTTATGTAATCCTTGATATATATTCACTTACAACAATTTTTTTACTTCAAAATGCCACAACAATCAATCAGTATTTTTGTAATGGGTGTCAAATAAAATCTTATTTTTAGCACTCATAGACATAAATGCTCCTGGACTATATTCCTTGATTAGGCTTGGTTACTTTTTTGTTTCGTTGTTAAAGTAACCGGATTTGTTTTTGTTCTATTTGATACCACAACTAATTACCAATCCTGAGAGTGTGAAATTAATTATCCAACATTATCTACAAACTGAAAGTAATTGCATGCAAAAAAAAACAACAAAAAAAAACACTTGCAGAGTAATAACATTTTTTTTTAAAAACTTGATAAATTCCTTACTGGAGAGTACTGTGCAGATAAACTATACACTGCTTTTGTTGAATAACAGTTGAACATAAGATATACTATCTTTATCTGAATAATTTAATATAACTGCTGAGAGGTGATAATCTTCATTATGTTTGATACAAAATTAGATGCATTTATTCGTAATCAATATGCAAGGCTCAAAGTTAGAAAAAATCCTTAAGAGCAATAGGCTCCTAGATTTTGTAATTTGGTAGCTAATTAAAACTTTAGGGGGCCAACTAAAATATTCTTAATTTTATTATTCCAATTATACAATAATGCATTTCACTAATATTATAATAAGTACAATTAATTTACTGACAGGAAGTACTAACTAGGATGGAATGTTAAATACCTTTGATGGAAGTTTAAAAAAATTAAATATTGAAACTTGAATCAGTCCAATTTCTTTAGACAGCTGTATGCTTGAAACCAATAATATTGGTTTTTCAAACTTTTGGAAGTTTACAAGAATACAGATTTGGCATTTGATTTGGTTATCTTCTCTGTCTGTGTCATTTGATGCTTTTTTTTTTAAATAACCAAGACATGATTTTGATGTCACCATTTAGTCATTTTATCCTGCATTTTCTGCCAACTTAGTCATGATTTATATACTCTTTGGGTCTAGAGGCTCATAATGTTTGTATGATTACTTGGCAACAGGGAAGTTTATTGGATTTTAAAAATACGGTGGTAAAACTATTCATAAGAATAAAAAAGAATGACATGAATATTTGTAAATAAGGTTGTAATGAATATTCAATTTGTATCAAACCTATTCAGTTGTTTTGCTGGATATCCAGTTTGTACAGAAATCAGTATTTATTCAACAATTGAATAACTGAAATTTTCACATCATTTACTGAGAACAGTATAACCTAAAACCTATAATAGGAAATAGGAAGTTACATGCAACAAACTAAAACACTGAGTATCAATTAATTAATAATTCTAAATAGTAAGAACACTTAACAACTTTCATCTCTTCAGCAAAACTTTGAAAATTTATTAAACTTAGTTACCAGTAAAATTGTCCCTAATTCATTACATAATGTAATTTAATATTTTCCAAAGAATATGATGCTGCTTTCTCACTTCAAACATACTTCATTAAAACTGACTGCAATAAGTATAGTAAGATGGAACCCTTGTTATTCTAAAGGTTCTTAATATTAATTTACGTTTAACATAAAGAACTGTTTTCTCATTAATAAACATTTATCAACTAATAGTTTTGCATTCTTGCAGAATGTCACTCACATCAGTTATATTGTAGGAAACTTACCAATTATTAAAGGTACACTGTAATGCTCACTTTCTTATTAGGAATACTCCTTGGATATTTGTTCAATAAATAAAATGAATATGTGGTTTAAAGAAGCATCAGATATGTTTAGGTAAGACAATAAAATTATTTCACCTCTGTAGAAAAATATTATTGACAGCTGTACATTATATTAAAACATTTTGGAGCTTCACAATATCATTACAATCCATATCAATACATATGGTCAAGATCTATCCAACAAACATGTATTTTAAAAACAGCCCTACAGTATTCATTCCACTGCAAGGATGTCATGTCAAAAGCATACCACTCCTCCCTTCTGCTTTCCATGATCAATCTAGTCCATGAAAACAACAATTTCCCAGTTCTTGTTTCAACAGTCCAATTACAATAAAACCCATATGCTGTATCCAGCAACTTAATCATTACATCTTCACATGGAATAGCATGAAAACTCAATCCATTCTCTAGTTGCTTGAAGTATAAAACAATTGAACAGGGGGTATGACTGAAACACTTATCTTGGTGAATATATACCCTGTTGGCCTACTTTATATACAAAGCCAGTATTTCTGTGTGTTATAAAGGGTCCACAACAGTGGTCTGATAGTAATCAGTTCATCATGACCATTTTATCCCCCTCTACTGATCCTTAACTTGCCCATGGCATAATATTCTGTGGTAATCATTAATACCTTCAAAATAAACATTTCACAAAATTCCATGTATTAATTTTGGAAAAAACTTCTCCCACTAACTACTAGAAAATTGTGTAAAACTTGTTATAGTTATCAAGGTATACAAACACCTCATTGAGCATCACCAAATACTATTTTCTCCTGACTAGATACTGTTCATATAATTTTCTACAGTTGGTCTTCCTTTCCTGTAAATGTCATGGAAGGAGCTTGAGTATGTAACTTGTGCCACTTTTCCAGATGGAGATCCTCTATCATTATGCCTGTTGCCTCTGACACATAGATGACTTTTGCCAATAAACTTCATCTTTGTGGTTTCTTGCCTGGTACAAGATACTACATCTTGCTTCCCACAACTGAGGTACAGCTTGTTGCAGATCTCTTTCTGGATAGTCCAGGAGCCCCCAGGTTGATCCATATACTTTTGTTTTCTAATGCCATTAAGAACAAAGGATATTCCATCTTGGAAATTTTAAATTTTGATTGAACACACCTTTATGATTTGAATGTGTTATTTTTTTATGTGAAAAGAGCTATTACATACCTGTCACAAAAGTGACCAATGTTTGGTAGCAACACACTACCTAAGTAATGCCACACAATGTCAAAGTATAATTTTGATACATGGCATTCAACCATGATTTCATACTGGCTATGGTTGTCATATGTGTCGCTAATTTGAATACTCAAAGTCATTTCAATATGACATACTGAATCCTCTACAGAATCTAGACAGGGTCAACTACAATATTGGTATTCACCTACAATAATTACATAACCTTTCATTAATACTTTAATGAAGGATTATATAATTATTCCAGGATAATAAATATGTCAATTATTTGTTGGGCAAACATTTGGTTATTTGGCCAAATGACTTAGTAGGATATTCGCTATCTGGCCAAAGCTATCCATTATATCCTAGAACAGTGGTCATAAAAACATTTTAGTAGTTTGTCTGTTACTCATAAATGAGACTATTCATTAATAATTATAATTATTATTGTAGAATTTTAGCAGGTCTTATGGTAGAAGTTATTAAATAACATCTGTTAGTAACTATTACAGTAGTTCAGGGATGTAGAATGAGGGGGGGGGGTCCAATGACCACCCCAATATTCTAGTCTAAAAGGATCAGTATATTTTGGTTTTTATTATTAAATTAATGCTTCACTTTCAAATCAATCAATCAAATTCTTTGTGTAAAAGAAAAGATGAACTTTGTTTTTAAAAAATGCCTGCACACACCCACACACATATATACTGTAGTGCTGACTACACTCCTACAGTCTTGATTGAGAATATAAAAATGCTACTGGCTAAGTGACTGATCTACCTGTTAGTGCTAAACAAAGGTTTAGTATTGCTTTCATTAAAATATTAAAATTATGCATTCTACTGATCATCTTGTTAGTATTGGAAGTCACGGGTAGAATAACAGAACATCTGGAGAAAAAAGTTTGAATAAGAATATGATAGCTTGTTATATACATTGACCATGCATACATAACCATATTAATATTTAAATTCTGGATCTAAAATATGTTTACATACAGTTATGTACATATGGTTATGCATAAAGCATAATTTTCTGTTAAGTTAGATACAAATAATACAGGTACTTTCTCTGACTATTTTTCTATTCAATAAAAGAATAAACTGTACAAAATACTAAACCCAACCAGTTTATGCATGTTTTTGCATTTTAAATTACATAAGAACAGTGTTTGACATTGTGTGTGTGTGTATTACCAAACTTTCTCACTGAATATTTTGTTGTGATGCAAAGCACAAAAATTACAATTAAGTTTAAACATTTTTACCAGAATATTCTGTTCTAGAAATTCTAAAAACCAGTTCAAAGGACCGTGGAAAATAACTTGATCTGGTGATAATACATAAGATTTTCAACCATTGTATGTTACAGAAAAGAAAATACTTGAGAATTAACATACTAGTACATGTAGGATAAAATTTTGGTTCTCTCATCTACATAGCTCATAATCATGAATGATATGATAAGTTTACACTGAAACTAAAGTGATCAATTTTATATACATATACTAGGAAAAGCTAATATAATGATAACATTTTTAACAGCAACAAATACATGTGGAACTGTTTATAGACCAAGACCAATGTGATATCTCTCATAACTGAAATACTCTAATACCATCATTGAACAGATGAAAATAATTTTCAAACAAAATAGGTTTATAATTAACATTTATCTTCTTTGAAATGAAAGAAATTTACCTCTTTGTAGGTATTTGATTGCATCATCAAAATTTTCCAGCTCTAGAAGAGCTTGTCCCATGAAAAAATGACCCTTTACAGAAGAGGAATCCATGTCCAGGGCACGCCGACAGTCTTGAATAGCCATTTCCCACTGTTGCAACTTCACATAACAGAGAGCTCTGTTTGTGAAAAATGTTGGCATTGTGGGGTTCTTTATCTAAACAAAAACAATTTCTAATTTATTCTTTCTCTTGCAAAATAACATCAATTTGAAAACTCAAGGAGTGTTTTATGGATTTTTACAGCTTCCTGTATATATCTACCACTGAAGTAGATCTTAGTTTAGAAATGCAACTCATTTAGTATACATATACATTTAAAACAGAAGTAAGAATTTATAGGTATACACATTTTTGTTCAAGTATAAAAACTTGTACAGGTACATACTGTCTTTTACATATATATTTAAAATAATTTGCTTTTTTTTTACTATCAAAGCCACTTAAAAAAAAGAGAGAGAGAGAAAGGGAATAAATAGGGGTTATGCCAAGATTAATTAATGCACTTTTAAGTGGTATATCATTTATTGAAAATCATTCAACTACAAATTATTATTCTTCAGAAACTTGGCCACATCTTTTTATGATCACAAGACAGCAGTAACAACAAACATTTGAATGAAAAGAGAAAATGCCAGGCATTTGCAATGTATCTGTTCATTCATTAAACACACAATCACAAAAGTCTATAAAAACCTAACAATGGCTCGCATATTTTTTAATTCAAATGTATAAGTTACATTATTTTAGTACAATATATTACTAAAAGTATGTACATATTTCAGAATTCACCATCAATATATTAGAAAAGAGGTAACTGGTGTATTGTATAAGAGCCTTTTGAAAAACTAAATACACAGAGAATTAGTTTGTAATAAAATAAGACAAACTAATAAAACAAAAGTTACCAGAGTGAATGCTAGTTTCTAGAACCTAACAGTGACCTGAATGAATGGATAAACCTAAGCAGTAAAAAAAAATCATTAATTCTATTTTAAGGGTCACAAAACTGATTTTAAATTATGGCAACTGAAAATAACATAAAAGAAAACTACAATATAATGGAATGATGCATGGTGAAGTGTATGTATTTAAAGTATTGATGAATGGGTTTGAGTTGCAGGTGACAAAATAAATGTTAAAATAAATAAATAAATAAAAATACAAAAAAAAAGAAAGAATAATAATATTATAGGGGCTAGACATTGTATCCGCTAATAGAAGGGCATTTCGATTGAATCAAAAGTGTTAATATAATTTAAAATCACTTTTGTAGCCTGTAATGTTCATAGACCCTTGAAAAAGGCATAAGCCAAAATGTTGGGTAGAATAAATAAGCATTTATCTGAAGTTGTCATCTTCATTAAAAATGGTTTCCATCCTTCAGTTAGCACTGAAATTTAAAAAAAAAAAAGATAAAAAATAATTTCACTTTATTTCTTTTTTATGTTCTTAATATAGCAAATGTTGCCAATGATAAAAACCATGCATTGTATCTTATGATAAATGTTGCAAACCCTTTGGTTTGGTTTGAATTTCGTGCAAAGCTACACAAGGGCTATCTGCATTAACCCTTTGGAAAAAGATATTTTTCAGTTTCTATCCAATCCTATAGATACTTTGAATCAAGCTGTTATGTCATGTCTGATATCTTAACAATGAACTTTTTTATGCCAAGATTATTACTGCAGCATTGACGTTTACCCCAACCTAACAGTAACACATGGAAAATCTTGTTACACGAGCCTAGGATATTTACATAGTACAATTAAACATTCATATAGAATAACATTTAATAGCATGCTAGACAAACACATGAATTATTATTTTTTATTTTCTTCAGTTACTTTTAGGCATTGTTATATGGTCAGCCACTTGTGTTTTCTTTTTATGTTCATTGTATGATGCAGATCAAATACAAGAAACAAAATACTTTTCTTACAAAAGAATACATACAAAAATGGCTAACCTTTTTTATAAAAGTAAAAAAAAAGTAAAACAAAATCTTATACCTCTTGTAGTAAACTTCAACTTTGTTTTTTGTAATATCTATTTTAATACAGTGTCAGATGTTACATTATATTTGCCAATTGTCAATTAAAGGTTTTTACTTATACTTGTTAATAGTATAAAAATATACTGTGTTGTTGAGCTTAGGATTCTTCTACAGTAGGTGTTCGTGACTTATTGGTGATAAATTCAATAATAAATGAACAGCACACACTTCACGTGTTCTCAAAATAATTCATATATATATATATTCAGAACATGTTAAATGTATGTACAACAAATTATTTTATACCACAGAATTACAGACATATGATAAACTAACTATATATATATATATATATATATAGAGAGAGAGAGAGAGAGAGAGGGAGAGAGTTTTCTTCTTGTCAGAAGTTCCTATTCAACTGCTTTAGAATTTCAGTTGACATGCTGAACTACCTGTCTCTATTTCTATTGCACTAGTAATTCTGTGTATAATTCATTTACAATTGTGGTGCAAGTTACTGCAGTCATAAACTGCTCTTCCAGTAATCGTTTGGTCTCCTTTCTTCTTTATATATCCTCTGTTACTTTTCTCAAAGTGCACACAGGCTGATTGAATTACTTTAGAGCCACGCTTTGATGGAATAAATTATTATTTTTATCACCTTTTCTACTGTTAGTCTTACTCTAACATATTAAATGTTAGGCCTATCACTTCTATGGCAGTTAACTTCATGCTGAATTTCTGCCTTGGCCATGACTTAACTCTCTTCTGCTATTGTATGCTGTTTCTGCTCATCTCACACTATTTATATGTTTATCATTTAATCGTCTGCCTGCCTTCTAGAAATCTCTATATTATCAACGTCAATGTATTGCACAAGACAATTGATAGTCTCAACATCAATGAATTATAAACACAACTTCTAACAATTGTCTGCTTTTAACTCTCTTATTATAAACCAAACTAAACAATCATAAAATATTCACTCACAAAATAAATTAATGAATAATCTCTACACTAAACAGTCTCTTATATCATGACATACAGAATACCTCTATTTATAAAATTACAACTTACACAATGGAGTTGATAATGAAATTATTAGTTTATGATGCATCATGAAATTAATTATTGTTCCTATAACCTCAGGGTTTAAAATAAATCATCAACATGTTGCAAATGGCTAGTAAAAATTGCACCAGGTGACTTAAACTTGCTGTAAGCAAGTTAATTTGATATATCAGAGTGGCAGTTGTTATCTGACTATCATTTATCTAATACAGCATCTAAACCATTTCCTGCTATTTCTGTACTATCAACTCCACAGATTAGAACAACAACATGTAATATCTTTGCTTTTCTAAAGGGTCAAAATTAAGAATATTAAACTTCTATGTAGCTAACATCAGTTTTTAGTTTGTTTGCTATGAAGTTAAATACATGCGTTTTAATAATTTTTATAACGGTTAGAGAAATGGTCAACTGTCGGTCTGTTTATCTGTGATATATTTACAGTTTAGATAAGATTTGGTGTAATCTTATGCATAGTTTCTGAAAAATAAGATAGACAGGATGACCAACTTCTTTTCCAAAAAAGTTCATGGGATTGGGAAAAATATTATTCATGGTATTAACCAACAGAAAAAATGGCATCCCTTACAAAAAAAAAATACATAATATCAAGCTTCACATATCTTAAACTCAGATAAAGTACTTACTCTTATACAATAAAACTGAAGCCAAAGATAATTAACTTATGTTTTGTACTTGGACTAAAACCTCTATAATTTAAAGGACAGTGATCAAGAAGTAACATCACATTAAGTAAACTCACTGAATTACTGCTCATCTATGTTTTTTTAAATTATGCCTTCAATTTATATTGTTCATGAAATATGGTTTGCTCTAGGCCAAATTGTATTCCTAGTTTAATGCAAAGAAACGAAAAATTAGACTGTTTGTATATATCTAGCTTTGATTACTGAAGGCTAAGATTATATATATGTACTAATGAACTACACGGTACACTACTTAGTTTACATACTGACTAGTGACCTTAAAAACTTAATACAAATGCAACAGAAGATTATTCAACCTACTGATATCAATCCCCACCAAAATATCCAAAACAAACTATGCTTCTGTTAACTTTTACATTTTTATTCAAATTTTCACCTCCATCACTTCCACATTAGATGAAAATGACATTTACAGACATATTTATGAATTTGACATACCTCTTACTGAAAGATGTGGAAATGCTATCTCTAATGCTGACTAAATGTCTTCATGTATGTAGCATAGTTTGAGAGCTAAAAATATTACCACTTCTCTAATTTTATTGCAGCAGGAAAATCACACCAGTTTTGTGTGCTAGCATTAGGGTAGCCTCACATAACATTGCTGGACTCTTTAACACATCATTGCATTAAATAAATTGCTCACCAAAACCAAACCAAGTAATTAAGTGTAAGTAGTTAAGAAAAAACAAGAACAAATGCACAACATGAAACATTTGTAGCCTCAAATATGAAAACAACAACAACATATAACAACACTATCGGGAATAAAATATAATTAGTTGTAATTAGAAACTGAAGAAGTTAGTGTGAAATAAATTAATCTATAGTTTTTTAATGACTTGTCTTGATTGAATTTCCAAACATTTCTGGAATTCCTTAAAGGTGAATATTAATTTCATTATATTAATTACACCTCCTATTTATAACACGTTGTTTATCAGATGTACTATTTTCTAGTACTGAAAGACCCTAAGCAGTGGAAAGAAGCTCTGTCAAACATTGCTTTTACAAAAGATTGGTTAAACATTGTTTCAGTAAGTGATTAACTTATTGAGTAAATAATTTTAGATAAGTTGGGTACAAAATATATGAACATTTCTCATCAAGTGTGTAGACATTCAATGAAAGATACAAGTCTATGACATTTTCACATGTAGGAATATACTATATAAACATTTGTATTTATGAATAATCTTGTATATGCTAAAAATAATATAAGCATAATATGTTCAACTATGGAACAGTGAATTTGCACTTGTGTGGTATGTTAATTACAATGAGAAAATCTTGTTCATGTATGTCATTTTCATACTAGGCCCATTTTGTTATGCTTCACAATAACTACAGTATAAAAAGTTTTCAAGTGGTATTTTCCTATTTTACTGGTGTTGCCTATGGAAGCACCCATGAAATTTCCTTCCTGTAAACAAACATATTTTGCCCCATTTTGTTGAGCTCTGTATATGTTAAATAACAACTAGATAAAACCTACTCAGGCAGTTATATATTTAGAATTTTTGCTCACTCAGGAACTTAAGCATAATCATTACTTCACAGTGAATTTTACATATTTGTGAAAAAATCCTTTAAAAACCAACATATACTCTATCTTTCATTCTTATCTACAGTTCATTTAAATAAAAAACTTTGCATAAAACTATCTGCTGTTCATACAAACAAGTTTCTGCTTGATAACCATTAATTAGATGAATTTTTGTTGTTGATTTGGTTGGTTGTGTGTGTGTGTGTGACAGTATGACCTTCATGAAACAAAGAATGATCTTGCCTCTTTGCTTATTTCCATAATCCTGAAATAAGATATTTTCCATTAAGTTCTTTTTAAAATATTATATTAGAAGTTGACAATTTTTTTTATCGTTATCATAGCAGAGGCATAAATCATTTGACAAAAACAGAAAAAATGTATTACCTGATATAAAAAGTAAAAGCAACAAATTAGCAGAAGTAATCTTTTTAACACCACAAGAAGAGGAATGCGATTTATTTTATTCTAAAATTATTAGTTTCATTAGAAATCCTTAGTTTACTTACAATAGCACGGCTGTAACATGTTATTGCTTCTTCATATTTTCGTCCACCAAACAATTTATTCCCTAAATCCTTCAGATCACTGGCACTCATTTCTTGCTTCATTTTTTACTCGTTTCTTGATCCTGGAACAGTTTTTTTTTGTATTAATTTGCCAGTCAAAAGTATATTATTTTACCAATCCATATAATTATGGGTATCAACTGTTATTACTTATTACATCCAACTCAATTAAGTCCTTCTCAATAAAAGCTAATACTGAGTAACACTAATAGAACCCTTTCATATTAAGTTATTCTCTTTGGTATTTTGCCATTTTTGTTATTGTGAATACTTATTATATTTTATAACAAGAAACTAACACATCAAAAGTGTAATTTGTATTATATTTTATTTAATCTTAATATTCTAAGCCTCTAATTACGTTTAAATATACATATTACTAATACCAGTAGTAGTAGCAATATGAATATTTAGAGGTTTTAAATCTAATACTACTACTAGAAGTAGTAGTGTTAGTAACACTAACAGTAACACTAGTAACAGTATTTGTTATAAAATACTGTAACGTAAGTTGTAATACAAAAGTTCCACTACACTTTAAGTTTAACTCATATTTAATTTAATATTCGTAAAAAGTTTAAAGCTTAATCGTAACTGACCGTGACAGTAATAACAGTACACATAAATTGTTAATAGTAACAGTTAGTGCTAACAAAACTAGATCTACCCTAGGCCTACGATTTCTTTACACAGAATAATCTGGACGTAGTTTCTCAAAAACACTGAACAAGCTTAATCCTCATCTGATACACATTACATTCTAATTTCTACATACTACTATAGACATCGTACAGACCTGGAAATTGTCGCACTTTTCTCACTTATTGACAAGGTACTTGTGGTTTTTTACGTCTTACACAATGATTAATTAGTTGAACATAAACAAAATTAAATCAGTAATTTAATTTTAACAAAAGTTTTAAAAACGGAACAGAGGTTTACCTAATAATGCTTAGAGACCTATTTCTGGCTCTTCCACTCCCATTTTATACTAGTAACAACAGTTTTATTCTAGGGATGTAGGGATGAAAAAGATCAGACACTAGAGAGCATTTGGGATGGGAGGAAAATATGCATTACCCATTCCTGCATTCCATCACTCACACACTGCACTCACAGGGTGCATGCTTATAAACGTTAGGTGGTGGAATGCAGGTTGGGTAATGTAGATTTTTTTTCCTATTCCAAATGCTCTCTGTTTTCTGATCTTTTCCAATCCCTTCATCGCAACAAGTTTAGAATTAAATTTTTGTTACTAGTTTCTGCACTTTTTACGATTCAAAGTCTTGGCTTCCACTGGGGCTGTAACTTCCAGTTGGAAGGCACCATTTCACCAATCTATTCAGTTCTATTCTATAAGGAACCATAATATAATCTATATACATAACTTCTTTAAGCAAGATAAGTCATGACCAAGATACTGCGTGGTGTGGTAAGGAGTATACGGTGGATTATCTACTTCCATATAATAATGGCTTAATGATCAGAGACCGTGATTAGTACTTTGGGCTGTAACTAACTTCTAATAGAGAAGAAATGCTGAAGCCACTTCCCTGTACTTAGCCATCCGGTATTCTAGTGCAATGGTAAATCACAAATTTTGCATTCACTTCTTCTAAAAAAGATATGAATTTTCCATGTCTTTGTTATTTGTTACTGCCTCTTATGATGTTTATTATTTTGATAACACTGCTCATTACGTCACTCATCTTCAAAATCTTCCTACATAATGCTTCCTGATGTATAATGCCATAAAGAATGATAATATTCACTCCATTTTTCTTAAGCAAACTGACTAATGCCATTTTATTACCATTAATTGATTTTACACTGTCAGTTGCAATGCATGAGCACTTCTGAAACTCTCCATATTCAATAATAGCAGACACAAAAGCTGCATACATTTTGGATCAATTTCTATTGCTATTCAAATGGGTGCATCTTGATGAGTTCTTCATGAATTGATAAATCTTCATCAATAGCGCGGATAAAAATCAGCATTTACATCTGTGCTTCCATCCAAAGCTATTGAGAAATATTTACATTTCTGAAAGATAAATTTTAATTTGGGGGAAACATGTTCGTTTATTTCACTTACTGCGCGTACCATTTTCACTGTGCACTGTTTTACAGCTTCCCCATCTCAAATTTTTTTTTTTCCACTAGCATCAGAGAGACCTCGGATGATGCAATAAGACTTGTAGTTTGAGGTTTCGTATACTCAGTTAAAGCACATTATTCTTTTTCAACTCCTTCAAAATATTAGCCTGTGATTCTCCTACATACTGGTCATAATTTATATTGTATTGAGTGTCTGATAGAACCTTATGTTGTATTCCTTTGGTATAGCAATGGTTTGTAAACATACAACACACTGCAGTTTTTCATTGTTTTCAATAAAGAAAATTTTTCTCCCAATTCAAGTTAAATGACCAGTGTTCCTCAAAAACCTTTCTTTTTGTGGTAATTCATTTTGGAGTTTTGTAGTCCATTTTACAAGTCAATGAATATATTTTTGGTCACTGAGAGCTATAAACGTAATTAATTTAACACCAGATTTATATGATACATCATTACTTGCGAGATACATATCGACCAATCAAATCCGACGAAAAAGTGAAACCATTTTTACAGCGTTACTTAGTGCTGCCAGCCAATTACAGTTAGAGTTTTCTAAAATCAAATTAGCCAATCAAAACTTGCGTTTCATGTACCATGAGTAATATACATAAAATAAACTACGGCGATAGGTTAATCTTTCGACTGGTAGAAAGAATAAGTTTTGCATAATTCTGCAATATAACTATTTCAAGAATTTAGTGTGGTTATATAACACTTATTAAAATTATACTGGCATGTTATTTAAAGAACTATTCGTTTTTTTTCTGCAATTGTCATTAAAGCAAAAACATTTCTTACTTAAGATAACTTCCCCAACAAAAAACATATTTTTTAAGGGACTTGCGAGCCACAAAAACAATCTCGCTGACCAAATGTAGCCCGCAGTTGAACCACTTTGGTTTAGACTGTGTATGCTATGCGTTTTTTTTTGTTTTGTTTTTTTCACGTTGTATTATTTTTGGCTAGAAAGAATTTTTTACGTCACACGATGAGTTTGTGGCAAGTAATGACTAGAACTTTCTTGAAACTATAGGAAACTGTTGCGTCAGCGAGGTCACGTGACTAGCATCACGCCACGTTTTCTAGAAATATCCTGTTCCTTCGTGAATGCCCTCGCATTTACTAGATATGTGTTAGTCTTGTATATATATATATGAGACGGTCACAACGTGATGGGACTACAGAGGTAATGAGTAATTGAACTGCAGTCAGAGAGTGTGTAATTGAATTGAGTATTGTTGAAGTTGAGCACGTGAGACATTAGTTGTTATAGCGTTCGTTATAGCGCGACTGTTGAAATTAAGTGTATCGTAAAGTTGTATTCGGAAAGAATAAACCAGTTTTATTTAAGAAAGGACTTTTGTTGCTAAAGTTTCGTCGGAACGAATTTACGGAAAATTAACTAACGAACGGAGACGTAACAAAACGATTTAAACAGCACAAAAACGTGAATTAGACCACAACAGGAAAAGTTATCACTAAACTTATCATCATAGTATATTTTGGCTTCTAATGCAGTCCAAACTAAACTCTAGTGAATGTAGGTGACAGCCACTAACTCATCCTATTTTGTTGTGGAAGAAAATTTCATTGATTGATGCTGCTAACAATCTGCTAGAGCCTACTCAACTTGAAGAATGGTGTGTGACAACTTCTTCTAAATTTTCTAAAAACGGTATGGTGTTATATCTGTTTCTCCACCTTATATTAGTATACTTGACATTTACAAAGTACTTAGTAGCTCTGGCTACAAACTTTTCAGTAAAATAACTCCTGTGGAGGGAAAAGAGTGATATAGTCACATAGATAGAGTGTTCCTTTTACCTTTGTTCATAGGTTCTTGCCTACTCATCTTATTATTGTATTCGAATATTTCCTGTAAAACCTACAACATTAATCCACCCAGTGTTGCTAACGCTTTCGCTTCCGTAGTTGTTTGCTGTTGAGGACATATCCGTTATTCCAAAATTATGTGACAGTCTCCTCAAAATATGTCAGTTGTGATGGACTACATTCAGTGACTATCATAGTTTGCTGGCTCATGATGCAAAACTAAAACATTATTTTTAACCCCATGTGTACGCGCCGAACGACTGTGCATATCACAGCGTTTTACAGAGTTACATTCAAAATTTAATTAAACAACTGAAGAAATCATTAAAAAAGGACCAACTCGATATTAGAAAACATTAATACAGTGGTGATAGAAGTGAGATTCTTTTGGTGAATAAAATAAAGACCCAATTTAAGATGACAACACATCTTCAAAGTAAGGTAGGAAAATTGCTAGACATTATGTAATAATGATAAGATGATCAAGAAGAACTATCCTGGAACGTCTAACTCATTTACTTGAATGACATAATTGCTTATGGGAAATCCTTTGATAAAGCTTATGAAGTGTTAAGGAAAGTTCTGGATTAGAGAAAGAAAAATTTAAGCTAAATCCCAAAAAGTGCGAATTATTTCATCAACAGTCGTGTTTTCTGAGGCACATAAGTCAGCAGAGAGGGAGATCTACAGATCTATCGAAGACTGACTCTGTCTAGGATCAGCCAGGACTCAAGAATCTGTATGAGGTAAGAGGATTTGGGGGACTTTGTTCTTACTATTGTTGTTTCATAAAATTATTTTATGACGTATCTCGTCCTCTATACAAATTACTTGAAAATCCAAATAACTTCTCTTTGACTACTAATTGTGAATAAGCATTCAACAAACAGAAGAAGAAATTGACCACAACACCTGTGTTATCATACCCAACTCTGGAAGATTCATTTTACATACACATGTCAGTGATTTTGCAATGAGAGCAATTTTTTTCACAAGTATAACATGGAAAAGAGAATATGCCTGCTTATTATAGAAGGTTATGAATGCCACAGAAAGGAGGTATTGTACAACTCGAAAAGAGCTACTAAGCACTGTTCGAGCCCTAAGTCACTTCTGTCATGACCTCATATGAGCAAATGTTTACACTTCGGACAAGTTATAAAATATTGAAATAGCTAGTGAATGTCTGCAACCCAGAAGGGTAGATAAGAAAATGGCTAAAAAACTCTAGGAGTACAACTTCAACATAATGTAACGTCTAGATGAAACATGGAAATTTTGACTCATTATCACAAAGTTTGTGTATTGCTGAATAAGGTAAACATTGCAAAAAGAGGGAAGCACAAGATTGTTTGTTTGCTATGGATTTTACACGGATAATATCTGTGCTAATCGTCCTTAATTTAGCAGTGTAAGACTAACGGGAAGGCAGCTAGTTATAACCATCCACCACCAACTCTTGGGCTACTCTTTTACCAACGAATGCTGGGATTGACTGTCACATTATAAGCCCCAATGGCTGAAAGGGCGATCATGTTGTGACGGGGATTCGAACCTGCGACACACAGACTGCGATTTGAGCGCCCTAACCACCTGGCTATGCTAGGCTGAAGCACAAGCTAGTAAGAGCTACCAATCTCAGTTACAGCAGAGTTTAACCCAAGATGCGACATATACAAGTGTTGATGAAGAATTAATGTGGTCCAACACTAAACTGACAGATTCTCAAGCAAATGATACGAGTTTGAAATCAATTATTCAGTGGCTCCATGATTGTACAGAAAAACCTTGTTGTATTATTGTGTCATGTTAGTTTTTCTTGAGTATTATTGCATCATATTTCTTAGTGTGTGCAAAGTTCTAGGCCTCTGTTGGGTGTTATAAGTATAAGTACCTTTCCAAAATGTAGAGTGAGTTAGTAAGCTAGTTAGTAAGTTAGATAGTAAGATAGATCTAGACTGTGTGATTGTGTGTTTAGCCATAAAGAGTGTGTAGTGGCGATTTTTAAAGCGAAATGATCACTACTGTATTGCAATAACAGAGTAGCTAAGAAATATTTATCTTGTCATATTGTGTTCTAAAGTAATTTAACCAGCTTGTGTGAACTTCGACGAAAAAGAGACAATTACTTAAAGCTCTGGATACAACTGTGGTAACCAACAGATATAGTGGTGATTTTAAAGTAAAATCATCACAGACTGTATTGTAATAACAGAATAGGCAGAATAATTCGTATTGTCAAATTGTGTTTTAGTAACTGAACCAGCCTGTGTGGAATCTGACGAAAACGAGACAATTATTTAAAGCTCTGGATAAAATTATGATAAACAAGAGTGTAACAAGCATTTGTATATGTATTTGATTTGTTTTAATATATTATTTTAAAACAAGTGACTGTGTGCTGTTTGTTTGATGTTGAAATTAATCACCAACAAGTCACAGACACTTACTGTAAAAAATCCAACCACATAAGTACATAAAGCCTAACAAACAGAATATATGTAGAAAAATTATGAAGCACCATCAATGTAATACATGACCTTACCTAGGAAAGATCCAAATCGGTTAATAATATAATGAAAAGTCACTATGATGCTAATTCTGGTAGGATTGGATTCAATTGAGGAGACATGACCTGGTTTTACAATCCCCCTTCAAGAAAGGAGGAACTCCAAATTTAAATGATCGTTTTTGGAAGTATGTCAATGAGAGAATGGCCAACTGGGTAACTTCAGAGAAGAATTTGTTAGTGGAAACACAACACACTAAGAAACTCAGGATTACTGTTTGTCAGAATTTAAAAATATATATTCTTCTTTTTTGTCAAGTGTCAATATAAAAAGGCTTTTACTTATACTTCTTAATAGTATAAATATATACTGTGTTGTTTTGGGTCTGAGGATTCTTCCACAGTTCAAAATAATATATATATTCAGAACAAGTTAAACATATGTACAACAAATTCTTCTATAGAGACTACAGGCACATCATAAACACTATATATATATATATATAGTTCTTTTTTTCTTGTCAAAAGTCCACTTAGGCCCACTCAATTACTTTAGAATTTCAGTTGACAAGCCGAACTATCTTCTCTATTACTATCGCACTAGTATTTTGTGTGTGATTCACTTACAGTTGTGGCGCAAGTTACCGTAATCGTTTGATCTTCTTTCTTTTGAAGATTCTCTGTTCCTTTTTCAAAGTGCACTCAGGCTGATTCAGCTACTTTAGAACCACGCTTTGACGAAATAAATCATTTTTATCTTTTTTTCTACTGTTAGTCTTACTCAACATATTAAACGTTAGGCCTATTGCTTTTATGG
>NW_013665900.1:720530-728350 GCF_000517525.1 Limulus polyphemus
ATTTTTATCTTCTTTTCTACTGTTAGTCTTACTCAACATATTAAACGTTAGGCCTATTGCTTTTATGGTAGTTAACTTTTCTTTTTGTAACTTTACTTTCTTCTGCTATAATTTGTCTGCTGTTTCTGCTCGTCTCACGCTATTTATATCTTTATCACTTAATCCTCTGTCCTCCTTCTATATTCTCGAGGTCAATGAATTACACGTGATGTTCAATAGTATCAACATCAATAAATTATTAACAAAACTTCCTACAATCGTCTGCTTTTAACTTTTATTATAACAAAACTAAGCAATAATAAAATATTCACTCACAAAAATAAATTAACCAATAATATCTATACTAAACGATCTTTTATTTCATGACACTGTTGGGACCACTTTCAGGAGATGATCAAGGCTGGAGCCACCAGTGGATTTACTAGATCACTTATCTAGGAAGAGCTCCCCCAGTGATAGAACAGCCCATGATGACAAAGAACAAGAGATCATCTTATCTGTATATCGTGAGCTTCAGAAGAAACAACCACCTAAAAGAATTGATGAATGGACAATTTTTGTTTTATTTCTGTTTTATGATTGTTCAAGGGATTTCACAATCCATGAAAAGGGCAGAGTTGTAAACTATAATTTCAGTGTTGTAATTTATTTGTTTGCTAGAGGGTACTGCCATTCTAAATGATGATGTAACGATGCAGATACTTTGCAAAATATCTAGAAACAATGCTGCATTTTAAATACGAGAATGAGCAATGAGTCCGTCGATCGGTTTTAGTTCAGTGAAGAATTTAGTTTTAGTGAACCATTTGAATCAGTGTTAGTTATTGCATACATTCAGTTACCTGATCAATCAGCCATGAAACTGTAGAAGTAAATTTATTTTTACATTAGTCATGATGAAGATACATTGTCTGCAGCTTTCCTTTCCAAAAATCCCGTGTCTTTGCCATAAACCATGGAATAAATAATTATTTAATCAGTTGAACATTTAAAGCATTTTAAAAATAGGCAGACTCATGTATAATAAAAGTAGTTAAAACTAGCGTGCTAGACATTTTTGGGGACATTTTGGATAACCGGCTCTCATTAGACCTTGGATTCCATATCACTGCTCTGATGTGAAGTCTGATGAATAACGATTATCCAAAAAGTTGGGAATTGAAACCTATAACAAGATTTTAGTATTGGTTTCACTACTGTTTTTTTATGCGAATAAAAGATACTGTAATATGTTTCAGATAAAAAGTGAATACTCCATGCTAACTTACTTAGGTGCCGAATATAAAATGTTAATTGTATGCTTGACTGACAAGATGAATTGAGTTGAAGGTAAAGCAGCCTTAGTTATGATGTGTGAATGATGTAGTATACAATTTTTCATTTAATATGAAACAAACCTTGAAACACTTTTAACTTCAATATTCTTATACTGGTCATAAAACATTAGTATTATGCCTAATATATTTTCAAATACTACATTTTTTATCTAGTCCCTTAGGGATTTTCAAGAATTAGAAGAGTGTATAATGATAATATTCCATTCACACTGTATTTGTAATTATTCACTACCGATGATGCATTTCGCTCGATCAGAGCTCTTCAAACACAGTTCACAATTTTTTTCATATGATGCCTTACAGGCCAGTGATTACAGTTAAATTCATAACTATATTCTCAGTAATTGAATCTTTTTATGTTAAACAAGACATATGAATGACTCTGTGTAAGGGTTTATACATCTATGCCACACCTTACATACACATAATCACAAACATATATATTTACACATACACAAGTTTAAAACTTCTAGACATCACCACATAAACTAATAGTTTCAACAGAACACCAAGGGCTTGTGTACTATTACTTCAGTAACCAATTCAGAATACTCTCATGCAAAATGCATCAGTAGTTACAGTTTCCTAATGTGCCACCCCTGTGAGTGGTAAAAGTACTTTACAGGTCTCATTAAATAAATAAATACTGACAGAATTTAGCTGAACTAGAGTATTCTGCCAAAAGTTTTTGCCACCACATTTTATGTAAGTTACTGCTCTAACAAACTTTGGCTAGATGTGATTTTCCACAGTAAATGTGCTTTCACATTTTGCAAGGAAGATTACCTAAATAGCTTGGAAACCAATAACCACAAAGCTCTTACCATTATCAGTTTCTCAACCAACAATTTCCCTAGGTGTGATGACCATAATGGTAATCATAGCATTGTAATGCATACATCGTTTCTCACACTACCACCTGATAACTCAGAAAGCAAGAAATGTCATGTCTTTTCTAGCTATATTGATAAAGTGGTCATATAAAAATGTTGTCCATATATTTTGTCCGACTACTACTAGATAGCTTAGAGAGCAAAGGCCGCAACATCCTTTTGTTTTTGGTTTCTCGACCAAATGACCATCCTATCTGACTTGTTATCTGATTAGAAAGCCACCACTGATGTCTTGGCATATCAATACAGCTGTAAAGTTGTCACTTCTCATTGACTGCTTCATCAAGTCAAGCTTAGGGCCATGTAGATTCAACAGCAGGTATAGCACTGATTGTTTCCAAATCAGTTCATTTGAAAAAGTGGGAAACTACAAAGCATGGCCCAACCCTTCACCAACTTCTATTTCACTCACACTGAGGTTGAAAGGGGTGGAAGAGTTTTGACCCATCTACACCTTGCTGAGCATTTTCTCTGATACCTGCAGCCACCAGGCAATAAGATGTTGGAAACACTTTCTCTAGTTATCTTGCAAAGTCCCAGGCTTCTCCAAGACCCATGACCACCTAAGCAGCTCACTTCTTAATCCAGGGAGAGTCTCCATTGATGCCCAGATTATGGATGTCTATGAGAACTCACTGTCACACCTGCTGGTGAACCAACTCATGTTGGCAACTTTCACTAAACAATAGCACCCACCCCAATTCCCTGCTTAGTAAAAGGCACCATCTCTTCAAATAGAGGTTCTTGTCATTCCACTAGTCAGCATTGCTGTTCTCCAAAACACCCACCATCTCAACAGCTGATGTTGGTGAACAAAGTCTACTTCAACAATCCTCAGCAATTTGGGCTCCTATACTGCTTAACATAGCCCTCTTTCCCTATTCCCAAATTTATAACAACACAATTATGGTTGTGAGGGACCATTACAGCAGTGGCAAAAATCTGAGATGGAGCAGAGGACTTTTGCCAGATCTAGATACGCTTCTTGCAAACCGTTTTGCCTTATCCTTAAAATGTTGTTAGTTAGATGTTATCTAGAGGGTGCATCATGTTAGGTGTAGAATATTTGGAATTGTTAACGAATGAGAAGCTTTGTGAGATAGTTAGAAAAGGGATTAAATTATAAACGTGAGTCAGCTAGAAACATATTTTTTAAATAGTATATGTAGTAGTAAGTTGAATATATGGGTGTGTTTGGCTAAGGATTTTTTTACAGTAGGTGTGTGACTTGTTGGCAATAAATTCGAGAATAAATGAATTGCATGCACTCCACTTGTTTTCAAAATAATATATATATACATATATATTTGAACCAGTTAAACGTATTTAGAGAAATTCCTTACACTATAGAGATCATAGTTATATCACAATCTCTATGTAGTTATCTTCCTCTTCTAGGCCTATTCAATTGCTTTATAATTTCAGTTGAAAAGCCGAACTACTTTCTATCGCACTAGTATTCCGTGTATAATTCACTTACAATCTTAGCGTGAGTTACCACAGTCGTATACTTCTCTTTCAGAAATCGTCTGGTCTTCGTACTTCAGATAACACCTGCTCCTTTCTCTCTCTTGTATTTCCGAGAATCGTGTACCTTTTGTAAAAGTCCACAGAGGTTGGTTCAATTACTTTAAAACTAGCTTTGACGAGACACACTATCCTTCTATCTCTTTTAAAACTGTTAGTCTTACTCTAACATATTAACTGTTACTCCTTTTATTCCTACGGCTATTAACTTTTCTTTGGCAGAATTCCTTCTTCACGTGTTTTTACTATCTTCTGATCTGTCTGTCTGCTGTTCCCGCTCGTCTCACACTATTTTATATATTTATCACTTAATCGTCTCCTCGCCTTCTAAGAACCTCTATGTATCTACAACGTCAATAAATTTCAAGCGACTTTCGATAGCCTCAACATAAATGAACTATAGACACAACTTCCAATAATGGTCTGCTTTTAACTCTCTTATTATAAACAAAAAAAATATTAACTCACAAATAATTAATTAATACTACCAGCACTACCAGCTTACGGTGAAACACCAAGAAAGGGGAAAAAAGTTATTTTCTGACCAGTAGAGTGAGTCACTGTGTTTTAATTAGTAGTTATGTGTTAGCTATCGCGCATATTAAGTTACTTTGAACAAGTAAGTTCATTTGTAATTGGCGTTGTGCAGACAGCGTGTCAGTAAACTAGGCATACAAGAAGTTACAAAGTATACAGAGAAATGTTAAGGAGGAAATAAAACTAATTTGTTATTGTTACGTGGACTGGACATTGAATAACTTTCACCAGATAATTTAAATGAACCCGCCAACGAAAGAATAATATTACAAGAGTATTTTTAAGGTGAGGTGCAGCTAGCTTAAATTGAATACATTTTGAGAAAACTTTATGAAATCTATGTAAATTCTAAAATTTACAAACTATTAATGGCGTAGTAAGCTGCAAAATGAAATATACTACTTACCTTTATAAGCTAAATGATCTTAAGTATTTCATGTGTTAGCACTATTATTGATAATTAAAAATATCATATCTTTCCTTTTAATTCCTGAAGTTTGTTGTTATCAAATTCAAGGGTCAATACGACTAGCAGGGTTCTTTTACAAATGAGTATAATACATAATCAGTGCCTAGTAGCAGTTTCCTTTGTTTACTATAAATTATAATAAAGTCTGAAGTATAGAATACAAATCGGCCATTGATATTTAATACTTTTTGTATGAAAATTAGATAATTGATGAGTCCAAACTATCATGTTTTACCCTTCGATGGAATGTACAGTTTCGAGATCAGAAAACGTCTGATGGAAAATTTAAAGATTTATTATATTCAAATTATTTGGAGTACAATATTTAAATCTGAATTGCATCTAAAGAACCTGTTTACTGTTAAAGATCGAGTGGCGATGTTATATACATCACTTATGGTGTTTTAATATAAATGTACCAAATGTCAGTTCACGTATTTGGTGAAGTGTCTAGAGAGAAGACGAGTTTCCTATACCCACCTCGTAGGATGAAGATCCTCTCTTCAGATTTGGCGAGAGAATAAACAAAAATGGGTAGCTAAACGATTGTCACATGTGGATATTGTGATAAATCCTTTACTTCAAAGTGTGGTTTATTTCAGCATTTGAAAAGCATGTATGGCGTTTCACATAACCTATTAGTTAAGCGCAAAGGTACACAATGGGCTCCCTTTGCTGTGCTCACTAGGAGTATCTAAACCCGGTTTTTAGCTTTATAAGCCGAAGACTTTCTGCTGCCACTGGAAGGCTGAAAATAACAACATAAGATTAAAAAAAAAGGATGCAAAGAAATATTAAAAACAAACCATAAGATTGATTGAGTAGATCAATTTCAGTAGATTCACTTGCAAGAAACTGACAGTTAAAAATGGAACTTGTAAGTGAAAGACATAAGGTTATTTTTTTTATAATTTGGCACATCGAAATGTACAAACCATGGGGGGTCATAAATGAAAAAAAAAAGTATGACAATCAATAAAAACGCTTTCAAACATCATTCAACAATTGCACACGATAACAAGTACTGTATTTTACATACAAAATACTAATCAAAAAGTCATAGAAATAATAACAATATTTCAGAGAATATTTGCTTGTTTGTTTCTTGAATTTCACTATCTGCGCTAGCCGTCCTTAATTTAGTAGTGGGAAGGCAGCTAGTCATCACTACCCACCGCCAACTCTTGGGCTACTCTTTTACCAACGATTGACCGTCACATTATAACACCCCCACGGCTGAAAGGGCGAGCATGTTTGGTGTGATGAGGATTCGAACCCGCGACCCTCAGATTGCGAGTCGAGTGCCCTAACCACCTGGCCATGCCGGGCCTTTCAGAGAATAAACAGTGTACACATTATACAAACACATAAAAAGTTACTAACAGCTGCAAAGTAAGCCCAATGCATAGAAGAAAGCTAAAAAGAACTTTGTTTGTTGTGAATTTCGTACAAAGCTTTCAAGTCACTAAAACAATGTAATTAGTTTGTTTGGAATTTCGCGCAAACCTACAAGAGGGCTATCTTGCTAGCTGTCTCTAATTTAGCAGTGAAAGACTTGAGGGAAGGCAACAAGTCATCACTACTCACTGTCAACTCTTGGGCTACTCTTTTCCCAACAAATAGTGGGATTGACCGTTACATTATAACGTCCCCACGGCTGAAAGGGCGAGCATGCTTGGTGGGACAGGGATTCGAACCTGCAACCCTCGGATTGCGAGTCAAGCGCCCTACCCACCTGGCCATGCCGGGACTAAAGAAGGCTATGTGAAAAATTGTTGTCAGCAAAATATTTGGAGGGGAAGGGTAATGTACTCCAGCCCCAATTTAATTATTGAGACACATGCCCTCCGCCTTCCCACAGTTCCAACATCTATGAAAACAGCATTATAATTAGCATTATTTCATTCGTTTACCATTGACATAAAGTGACACTTATAAGATTTTCATCTCCAGAAATGTAAGCACAATTAGGCTTTGTGGTATTCTCCGGTAAAGTGATTTCCGCACAAGTATCAAAAAAGATCCACTAATAACAGCAGGGTCGATCAGGAAATTTGTGGAATAATCTGTGTTCAAAACTTGACTGAGATTCAATCTTGTATGAAAAAAAAAAAAGCTGTACAAATTTGAAAAACTTTATTTAGTTATAAGCAAAATATAGAAAGTTACAACGTAACAGTACTGTTAAAAAAGGCCCAAATGGAGATGGTGGTAAAATCGGAACGCGAATATATATAAAATGGCTTATAGTTATAACAAGAAAGCCCAGTAGTAAAACTCCTGACAAAAATGCTTTTGAAAACTAATAAGCCTATTCGTGCTTTTTTATGAATTATTGTTTTATTATTCATAAATTTATTTTCTATGTCTTCCTTAGGCAATTGCCAAGACACATTTTGTAAAATTGATTGTAGTTTTTGTTTCATGATGACTGATTTTGTTTCTAGATTTTTGGAGATGAAATTATAAGTAGGTTACTAGGGCTGAATGCTAGGCTTAGGTTGATATGTAAGGACGAGATTGGATGGTCGGATTTGTGGAATCAGTTTAGTGGGAGAAGGGAGCTTTTTGGAATGGATGGTTTACATTTAAATAGGGTAGGGTGGTTTATTTGCAACGGCTATTAACTCAGGTGTGAGGGAAGTTTTAAACAAGAACTAGACAGTGATGAGGGCCAAGATAAACTAAATGCAAAAAACTACGATCCAAGGAAAAGTTTAACATAGGAAATGAGTATAGTAGTAGTTCTAAGGGTAGGCTTAATTGTTAATATTATAATGCTAGAAGTATAAGAAATAAAATAGATCAGTTTAAAGCGCTAGTAGGAATGGAGGATTTAGATATAATGGGAATAACTGAAACATGGTTATATGTAGACAATTTTGATGATAGACATTTTTTGAAATGCAGGGTTATAGGTTATTTAATAGGGATAGAGTACTGTTGGAAACTTACTTTTTAGTAGTATATGTATATATAGTGTTGCGACAGCGGGGGTCGCGTGGCGCTGGTAACGCGTCGTATTCTCGAAAGTTCACGTCCCTTCCTGAACTCTCG
>NW_013665901.1:0-9403 GCF_000517525.1 Limulus polyphemus
ACTTTAAGATGAATCATAATAATTTTCGTCCCTACAACAATGGTGGTCAGTCGCTTAACAATTAAGAATTCAGTTTTAGGTACAAGAAAAAAAAATGCTTTATCAAATAGGCCAAAATTGTATACTACACAAACCATGACAATAGAATAATATTGATAAAACATTGTTGTAGTACAGAGGCAAAAGACAGCTGATTGAGGGTCACATGAGCAAGTTAATGTTTACGCTTTTTTTCTTTTGAATGTTTTATGTATTATAGTTTCTTGGTTATGTTGCAAATACAGAAAAAGCACGAACTATGTTAAGGTGAAAAGGGACAGCCCAGTGCTGGGGGAGGAGGCCCCCACCCCTCTGAAATGTAGTAGGCTTCCCAAGCTATTGCCGTCCATTAATCTAAATTTAGTGTTATTTTGGACCTGGCTCACAGTTAAGAAAAGTTGAAGCCAGGAATGAAGATGAACGTGTAGAATCCAATAATTGCTATAAAAATCTAAATAATATCTGGAATGGCGCTGATGTAACTAAACCTTGACTCTGTATATACATCACACATGTACAAATGCAGCTCTTTGTTCATATGGGTTCATACAAAGCACACCTGGATTATGTTTACACTGTTGAATCTTCCGTACGTGTTTCACGGTGGGTGGCACCGCGTGCAAGCCTTCCACCCACGCTGTTACGATAAGCGTGATAACAAATTCATATATACAAAAGAAATTATTACAACAAACAATGTCGTCAGCATCTGGAACGGTATGCATACAAAACGACCAAAATACGATTTTACATACACATCTACACGGCTGTATACTGCATGGTTGAATTTAGAAAATTATAAGTTATTAAAAACGAATGATTAATTATTGCGAGATATGGCATGAAATTTCGTCTAAGCTAGAGCAAATAATATACCTTTTTTTTGTGCGGGTTTTTGTTGTGTAAGAGTAAACCTAATTTTAAATTGAGTGAGCAAAGACAAAAACGCACTTAAGTTCTACAGTGGCCACCAGGATACTTTGATGAAAATAATAAAATAATTGTAACATTGAACAACAGACGTTTGTGTTCGCTATGAAAAGCGGTAAGAAAAATTCATTATTTTCTAGTCTAACTGATGTTACACCGATAAAAACTTCTTGACCTGCTATACCACTACAACTTCGATTCACGAGAACCTCATCAATAATTCCTTCCTACTTTTTTTTCGTATTTCTTTTAATTTTATCAGATGTTTTTAACATTCTGATTAGTGTGTCTTATAATACTTCCTATTATTTTCCATACTTTTCCCTCACTCTTTATTTACACCTATTGCAAATGGTCAGTAGATTTTATTTGGCAGTCTCCAGAGAGAGAGCGGTAAATTTCTGGTAGAGAAAGGTTGGATTAAAATGATTCCTTCCTTCCTTCTAATTCATTATTTCATACTCAATTTTTTTCTTTATTTTCGCAATAAACAAAAAAAAAGAAAAGAAAAAATAAAGGTGTAAGAAATAATCAATCATTTTTCTTTAACAAAATTTTACACTTCTTTCTCTACCTTGTCTTCATTTCCTTCTATTTTATCGTCCTTTTATCCTTGCATCAAATTTTTTCACTCTGTTTCTCTCCGCTCTCTCTCTCTCTCCGCCTCACGTTTTCTTCTTTTCTTTTGTTTTCCTTATATGGGGTAGAGCCTTTAACTGCCTTTTCTTCTTTGCATCCTACCAACTCCTGACAATATTCTTCTATTCACCTCTATTCTTACTCATCTTTTATCCCAATTCTTCTTCTCTTAGTCCTTCTGAAAATATTATTTCATGGTCCTTTTTAACTTAAATCCTTTCGTTTCTTTCATACGTTATGACCAGTTTTTTCTCACTGCTCTTCTATAAACTCTCACTGTGCCTGTACTTTCTTTCATTATTCTTAATAAAGCCTGTTTCTAAAGAAATGTTAGAAGACAAAGTATATAAAGTGTCATTTAGTTCGTTCTTTCATTGATGATAACTTTCATAGGCACTATATACTTGAACGAACAATTTGAAACGTAAACTTAGTTTTAAATATCATTAGGAATGAATGATGTGATAAGAGCTGACATATACTTTTACATGAAAAAAAGTTAAAATTGATTTCGGGAGTGGGACTTAACTGAAAGAAAGTTTTTAATATTGAATTGTATGAATATACAACGAAAGCGATGATTTTGTTTATTTCTCAATAGTCATCGCGTTAGGAAATGTGCAAAACAGTATGTAGTTATATGTGACAAGGATGGTTTTGACTCCTTTGAGTGTCTTTTCACTTATCGGCTTTTTTACCATATACTATCCGAGTATTATTTTTATTTCCAGAATCAATATTTACACGTTAAACGTGACGGTAACTGTTACTGTTAACATTATGGTAACTAATTTTTATGCTACCTACAGCTCATTTAGAGATAGTGACTTCCTTACTTTGTGTCCCTGTGGTGAGGGCTATTTCACGGTTTCTACACTATACACAATGTAACGGCCACTTCCCACCTGCCACTGCCCACATGTTTAGTGTGGCGGATGTGTTACTTCTCTCTCTCTCTCTCACACACACACACACACACACACACATATATATATACACACACACACTACTACTACTACTGTCATTTTTGTTTCGCTTGGCAGATATTTGGAAAAATCCCAATATGTTCAGATGTGTCGGTAGTATATAATAAAACTAAACATAACCATCGGCCGAATAAAGCAAAAGATGAACAAAATGTCCGAAAAGTAAACATCACATAAAAAAAAGGTATAACAAGCTAAGCAAGGAGGCTAACCTAATAAAAAGTAAGTGAAAGAGGCGAATGGTGGAGCAAGGGAAGTAAGGTATATGAGGACTTTATATGGAATAAAAGCCCCCTAATAACAACGGGAGTACAGAATCAAGTAGAGAAAAAAAAAAAAAACGAGGAAAGTAGATATACGTTGAGGAATAACAAACTGTGAAAAGTTTCAATGGAGTACATCAATACGCATTATACCGGAGAACCTTCAGGGGATCTATTGGGAGTGGGTTTGCAATGTGGTAAAGCTCTGGATTTCAGAGCTGACGAGCAGAGTTCGAATCCATACACTACCGTGAAATATTCCCTGCACTTTAAGCTGTCAGCGCGTTACAGCAGTGACAGTCAATCCCTTCGCACATATAATGGGTAGTAGGGTGCTGCAGACTGACTCCCTTCCCAATGGTTAGTAGTTTAAAATTACGGACGATGGTAAATACGCCACGCTTGTTTTGATGGTTGTCGGTGTGGCAGTGAATAATGTCTCAGCTATTACTAGGCCAACGCTGATTCGTTTACACAGCTTTAAGTTCATCACAACCTGTTGCACAACTCACGTGCTACAAAGTGCGCAACATATGGATAGCGCGCATCATGCCGCTGTTTGCACCTAATTGCGTAAATCAGACACGTGGTCACGCTCGCCACTATTACATATTTCACGCTTGTAGGTCAAAAGCCTGAAACGTGTGACACATTTATCTACGACGGAGAAATAAAAAACACGCATGTTTATAACCTTACTTTTTTTTATAGTATGGAATTCATTTTAGCTACGTTTAAGAACTTAGAAAACGTGATCCTGTTATTGTCAATATTTCCTAACGCGATGACCGTTGCCAAATAAAACAAAACCTTGCTTTGTTGTATATTTATATAAATCAGTATTAACATCAAAGTGCTTACGGACAGTTCTTGAATTACGGTAATGTTGTTATTCCTTGTTTAACCCGCTTGTATTACTGATTCAATATATTACTAAAACTATTATCTTACAGAACTGAAAAGTCAAACATTTTCATTAACTTTGACCTCGTGTCCTGACAGCACTGTTTGCCTACTTTCAATGTGAGAAAAACAATATTCACTATACTTTATATATATATATATAAGAAAATACACCTTTAAATTTGTCCTACGAATAATAAATAGATATATGATATTGAGTTTTCCTATCCAAGAAATGAAATAATTAATGTTGTGACACACACACACACAGAAAGTCAGAAGACTGAACATTATATTGATCCATGGTATTCTATCAGCACGAGAAAGTATTCATCTCATTATATCTAGGTGAATATGTACGTCTATGTCATGCGCAAAGCTTCACAATGGAACTACGTGTGCTCTGTCCACCGCTGGGAATCTAACCACGGATTCTAGTTTTGTAAGTTCAGAAACTCGTTGCCTGCAGGTCGTAGTGGAATCTAAAAAGCCGGTACTAGTTACTCTGCTGCCCTAGGCAACATTCCATTCTGCTGACTTTGATTTTGCTTTCAATTGTGCACCAAAACCGTAGGAATACATATCAAAATTTTGGATTTATTAAAACCTGGGAAAAAGGCACGGTAACAGCTAATGTGCGACTACAATGACAGTTAAAATTTTATAAATCACGAAAATTATCTTACTTCTTCCATTGGACGCTCATTACGGCAGCCTAATTTTTAATTTTGGTGTAATTTCATGATCAATTCAAATGTTACCATGTTAACAAGTATTGATTGTTTTTGATTTAGTTTTGACGTATGCTCCTTTACTCACAATTAATAACCTAAAATACTTTAGGTGTTTGGATAACATGCGATTTACTGATGAGCTGTGAATTCAGCGAAACTAGTCTGCTGCAGCAGAAGTAGCGAATCAAAGAAAAGATTTAGCCTCTAAGTCATCTTTTCTTGACTGGAATTCTCATTTAGGCGAGGAAAAGAAATCCACCGATAAAAGTCTTGTTTACGTTATGATTCGTTTCAAAGAAGTTTTAATCGATTTGAGTTTGGAAAGCTTTTTTCTTAAACGACGATGAGCCTAATCAGCAGAGTTCTTAGTGCCAAAAATGCTGCAAAATAATTCTAATCATTTTAGTCACTCTCCGTGAGAGGGCCTATAATTCATCATATGTTTAAAGGGATTTGGAGATCCATGAAGTATTTCAAGCAATTTTTTTAGCTAACTTTCGACAAATCAGCATGTAATATAGGAAACTGAAACCTAATAGCTATGTCGACAATATTAAGAAATTAATTTTGAAATTTTGCTGTGAGTTAAGGGTAAGTTCATCAAAACCTCCCTATGAAAACTGCTTTCTATTTTGTGAATGAATGTGCTGTACTCGCTTTCATTTCTTCTTTCTTGCGTCCACCAATGCCTTTGTACAGCCTTAATCAGTTCTTTACTGGTTAAGGAACTATTTTATTTTTTTGTAGTTTCGTATAACAGCTCGACACATGTTAAAATCACTATATTGCAACTGATTGTTGGATCCAGTTGATCTAATACCACAAGACTAACAACAAAATTGTAAGTTAGCATTTTGGCAACAACTGCTTTCGCTTCGCAACGTGACTTTGTTCCATTGGGTCCTGTAACTGTGTTTGTAAATATATTGTATTAATACTTTCCAACAAGGAGTTGAGGCTGAAAAGTAGACGTATATGCTTTAGTTCAAGTTTAAGAACGTCAATATCTTGGTCCAACAGGTGGGCTGCATAGTTCAACAAGAGATTCAGATATGTTCACTGCATGATAAAATAAAAACAAACATTGGATTCAAGTACCAATATTCTTATCATTTATGTGGCTCCATTGGCATACCCTTGACCTAGGCACATCTTCCAGGGGCAACGCCATTTCCTAACGTTTCCACAAAACAACTTCAGTCTTATCAGCACTACTTATGTCTTAAAACGGCAAATATCCGGAAAAACGTTTGTTGATACTGTTATCATAATCTTTAGACGCAAATGTCTCAGTAGCTGTGACCAACTGAACGATCGTTATCATCTGTTCTGCATGACCTATGTCTGGAGTACAGTCCAGCACAATCAAATAATATTTATCATTTTTAGCAGCATGAGCCTGAATCATTGTTGAACAGCAACTAAATCTGTTCATTATGGATGTCTTTTCACAGAGTTGTTCTTTCACGATATATTCAAATATAGCCAAATATGCGACAAATTTCAGGATATTTCATTTTCTTCCACAGGAGCAATATTTTGTGTTTATGAATCCTTTATCAGAAAATATATCTTATTTAAGTGCAGACTGGCAATGGTCCGTTTCTTACAGACACAGATTTCTGTATCAGTTATCTGGTTCATCTTCAGTCGAGATTCCAAATCTTTCCGCTGTTAAAATCCTTCAGATAATCTGTTAACTTTTCAAGTTACCTTAAATATCTGTCGATTTTTTTTCAGTTTCGTTTGACTACGACAAAAAACCATCTATGACGAAACTCTTGCAGCAAGAACAAAATACTTAACGACTTTTGACCAAACATTGAAGCCACTGCCTTGGTACTTCTCCTCCATTGACAAATCTCGTGTGTAATAACTTGATGCGAAGTTTCTTCCCTTGTTGTCTATAAGTAAGTGAAATGTAAAGGAACAATTTGATTAACAAATGTCGCACCACTGGGTCGATTTTTGTACATTTAGTTGGATCAGTCATTCAAATGAAGTACATATGTCTGCTTTTCCTCTTTAGAATTGTCTTTGTCAAGAATCTGTGGCGTTTTCCGTTTTGAAACAACACAGCAGGAAGTTGTAACAATGCTGTTCCTGAAAAACAAAATTTTCTACTGTACGAAGATGAAAGTAACTTTCAACACCTGCTCTCCCATAGGCTATTCACAGCAGACCGCTCAACTAGGGCGTGAAAAACAATAAAGGTAATATTATAAACGTTCAGCGACCTTCACTAGTTAAGTTATTTTCTTTGTTGTCGTTACAGTAAAAACTATATAGTTTACCATATTACACGGTGATCTGGAGATTCCACCATAGTCTATAGGTATGGACAGTGGAGTCAGCGTTATCAACAAGACAAAGTGTTTTGACCATAATGTAGATTGTGGTTGATTCCGTAATCCACTGTTATTACATATCTGCAGGTGTTGGTTGTCTGTATAATGAGCTCATAATCACTGTAATTTCATGCAGGACGCGGAGGAATTATGATTTCTCTTCCAGTGCCTTTAAGTTAAGTGAATGCTCTCTCTATCAAAATTAACACAAACTGTTGCAGTTCTTGTCTGTAGGTCGTGCGTGTTGTGTCTTGTCGCAGCAACATGTGCAGACTTGTATGCGTCAGAACAGTGGGTACTAAAGTATGGTATTTCAAATTTTGCTGAAGTGTTATCCCCCCACCTCTCTCCAGCTACTACAAATACGGTGCACCTTAACATCTTAAAACACCTGGATACCACATTCTTCCCTTTTCATAAACAGCGTTGTCCTCGGGTCTAATCTCAGAGTTGTGGAACTCCAGTTTCTTTTGAGCTAATTGAATTTTTACCAAATTCGGCAAGCGATCACTCTTATCACCTGAACCGGCAGTTAACTCCAATGTTATCTGGTTACTACAATATGCTCATGTCATGTATTCTGTGAGGATTCATGTAATAATTCTTTTTTTTTTAATTCCTCACCAATTGTTTCAAGATTTTTAAACAGTTAATAAGAGTTATATATATCAAAGTGCAAGTTTTTTTGTTTGTTTATTTGTTTGAAGTTAAGCACAAAGCTACACAACGGGCTATCTGTGCTTTGCCCACCACGAGTATCGAAACCCGGTTTCTAGCGTTGTAAGTCCGCAGACATACCGCTGTGCCAATGGGGGACCAAAGTGCAAGTCTCTCACTATTTCCAGGAATGTTAAACGAACGCTAGAGAAAATGGAAACTACGGCATTTTATCATATTTCATTTTTAAAATGATGTACGAGATTTAATACCAGGAAAGTAGCAGCACGAGTCCATCTGTTGTACAAAGATATATATTTTTTTTTTATTAGTAGTAGTATCAGTGTCGCAAATATTCAAATTTTGTTTTCTTTTGTGTCTTTATGATCTTAATAAATTGGCATATTTTAAACAATAAGAAACCAACTTACTTTAGCGTAGAAAACTTCTTTGATGATGATTAGGGAACTACTTTGTAATCGATACAAGTTTCTTTTCAGTAGTCCTGCGAGTTTTAACACGAGTAGCCTTTCGTTTGGAAATGTTGTACAACGCAAGAATTAACATACTGCTGGGCTTTATATTCAAGTTAACTCCCGCAGGTCCTCTAGGCTTACCACTTTAAGATATTAGTGACCTAAAAAGACAACATGAAGGTGGACCCAAACACAGATAGATGGATAAGACCGATTGCTACGCATATCCGTCGTCAAGTTAGCGATAAAAACACGTGAAGTAACATTCTAGAGAGTGAGTGTTTTTGCTATCTATGTATGCACTTTGCAACTCCAGATAAATGGGAAGAGAGCAGTAATACATTCTAAATACTTAAACATTGTTTTCAGGAAACATCAGCATTTTTTCTTAAGACTTCCATCCACCTGTATCTGGATGTTGTTATTTTTTTTTTTTTTTTTTTTAGGCATAGACTGTGCAGAAGTGATACTGATGGTCAACACAATGAAATTTTACTATCGCGAAAGAGACGCATGGGGGACACTATTATTGGATTAATAATAAAATATTCAGTGTTCACGTGGCACTGTTACAACACGTCAATATTCAGGTATTCAATAAACGACAGATCATAGGAAGTAGACTCCCTTGGAAATTACTGTGCTACACTACGAAAAATAAAAGGACTTAAGGGGTTGTCGGGAAAGTTACAATACAGTACAGCACGTTTTAATTTCAAATACTTCAATTAATAAATTATTTTAAAGGATTGTCTAGACACTTGCAATGCGGTATGGCACTTTTTAATTTAAAATATTTCAGTCAATAACTAACATGTATAAGTGTTTGTTGTTTTACTTTGTTATTGCCCGCGTCTTCAACATGCCACAAAAATTAAATCTATAGTCCACTCCTATATTCTAAAGAAAAACCTTCATACATAATTAAACGGTACGATCGTATAAGATTAAAACACAGTAAAAAAAAACAACACAACTTGCCATGCGTATCATAAAGTTATAGCGTTAATTTGACTACTTTTATTATTTCGTGGTGATGACAATAAACTGACTTTTTAAAGCCTCATAATTTGTAAACACATAAAAAAACGCCTTTGCCTTCAGAAAGAAAAAGTTAATGATAGCCTTCATTTGTATCCGTTCGGTTACAGCTAAAGTACCGTCTACAGTATTAAAACAAATCTGTTCTTCACAAGTAATATAATTTATGGAACAGTGGTTGATTGGATAACGTATCTGCTTCAAGATTAAGAACGATAACAAAAACTTCATAAAATACACAAATAACAACTTGCATGTTTAATGAACATATTAACTATGGTCTATACTAAAGTAAAACATAAGATAGGGGGGGGGGATAAAACGACGAATTATAAACAAAAACCCGATAGCCGAAGTGTTATAGAAAGGTTGAAAGAATTCTTCAGG